>NC_047508.1:34914053-34924053 GCF_902827115.2 Pseudochaenichthys georgianus
AACATAGAGATCATTAATTATTCAGATGTGGTTATACATTAACTGATTTATTCACCATTTTCATTGTTCCTTTATTACTGGGTCAAATGCAAGAAAATTGCTGAGCTCAACTAGTTTGCATTATAAAAATAAATTGGATTTGGTTGTACGATTACAATTTTTTTGATGAGTTGTTGTTGTTGTAATAAATGATTCACAATAATTAGGCAATAAACAATTGTGTTGCACAGTCATGGAAATAAATTGGATTCTTTCTGAAGTAACATGCGAAAATATACTACTCTGCAAGTTAAAGTGCTGCACGTAGGCAGGGGAAGTGCAAGCACCTGGAATTGGAGTACTTAAGTAAATGTACTATGTGTCCTTGTGTCAAGGTTTTACTCCACACAACCCACAACACCTAAATCGGGACATAAAGCGTGTACAGCAGAATCATCCAGTAATCATGGATGATTAAATGTGCAATTAAAAAAAGCTATCCTCCTGAGTTTAAAGCAGTCCGAGGACGTGTGTCAGCTGACCCGGAAAAGGGGTGGAGAGAAGATGTCTCCCAAGTGACATTTGAAGGATACTGGTTAACCAGGCACTGCTATTTACACTGGAGGGGGCTGCCTGGATGATGGTGGGACTGTCAGCAGGGTCATAGAGGCGACGTGTGTTCAAACACACACAGCCAGACAGAATGTGTGTATGTTTGACGACGTGTACGTGTGTGTGTTGTGTGTGTTTTGTGTGTGTGTGGTGTGTGTGTGTGTGTGTGTGTGTGTGTGTGTGGTGTGTGTGTGTGTTGTGTGTGTGGTGTGTGTGTGTGTGTTTGTGTGTGTGTGTGTGTGTGTGTGTGTGTGTGTGGTGTGTGTGTGTTGTTGGTGTGTGTTGTTGTGTGTGTTGTGTGTGTGGGTGTGTTTGTGTGTGTGTGTGTGTGTGGGCCCTAGCAGGTGGCCCAGTGGCTCGGGCTCATCCGGCAGTGATTGGGTGTTGGAGTAGGCCGTGCTCTTCCGTCAGCACCAATTAGCCTGCTGCCACCTTGTGACATTCAGAAGAGCGACGGAAATCCGATCGTTCTGTGTTTGCACGAGATATGCTTACACAAAAACACACACCACAGCCGTGGCTTATAAGCGATAAAACCTCACTCTGTGTGCAAGCGGGCTGACCTTTTTTTAATAAAAAACACTTCAATGAGCACCCACGCTGGCTGGCTGACATGTGCCTTCAATACAATGAACATGGGCACTGTAGTTTATATTATGGATCAATTTCACAAACATCATCCTGTTGCTGTAAATTACACATAAAAGGTTACAAAGTACATCTGAAAGTATTCCCGAACAAGAGCACAGTGAGGAATGTTTGCCTAAAACTTTGGTGTCCAGCTGAGCTTTTTATGAAACTGCAACAATATATATGTGATCTGTTTAATACAATCTTTAACGTGAAAGGATCTTACACTGTGGCAGACAAAAGAGTAAGATAGATGGATGGATAGATACTTCATTGATCCCAATTTGGAAAATTCTTTCGTCGCAGAAGTGTGTTCAGACGTTAAAATACAATACTTAAAAAAGTGGAAAAGAGAATTAACAATTACAAATAAATGAAAAATATGATATCAAATATAAACAAAGCAATATCAAATATTCTGGAAGATTAAATTAAAAAGTCAAAAATACTAAAGGGTCCAAAAAAATATATTATTTTTTTGTATTTGTTATATGTTTTGGACTCTTCGTGGGATTTGTTGGACATATACAATACAATTTATTTCTAAATAATGAATTGATGAACTGCTTTAAATGTCCTTGGTTATGCACAGACCATGAAACAAAAAGCAACCAAACTGCAGGAGAAAAGTATTAAAATACTTTCTTGTTGTTTTCAGTACATTTTAAGGCAAAACAATCTTAATGAGTGAGAAGAACAACATCTAGCCTTCACCCAGGACCAATTCAGAGTGAGATATTTGTTGTAGTGTTTTATATCTCTTATTTCTAGAAACCAAAACACTGAGAACATTTTATTTTTGTATTGGGGGAACCAGCCCTTAAATCTTGTCGTCTTCAAATCTATCAAACTATATAATCTATCTATATGTGTGTCTAATTGTGGTGAACATAAATATATAATATCTGATATATTCATCTGTTTTCCAGCCATGTGCACTGTCCCCTGATGAAGTGAGTCAGTAAAATAACTATCTACCGTAGGATACGCTTCACATGACAAATAAAAGCCTGTTTTACGTTGTCTCTTTCCATTTCCTCGGTTCTACAGGATATTATTTGTATTTCACAATTCCCAAATGGGTGCCACGCAAAACACCCGAGCAGCCCTATTTTGGAATGTGGAGACTTTCTTAAGTAGGGCATTTGAAAACCAGACAACAATGGGATATTGCTCTCTGTCTGCAGTCCTTTACATTGCTGAGATGAATAATGGTATTATCTGAACACATTGAACTATAGTGATTGTTCAATTTAGAGACAATCACACAGTCTGTCACTTCTCCACTGCTCGCCCCTCCGTCTAATTCTGTCCTAAACACACGCATGCATGTCGCGGAATAAGCCTTCAGCCTGGCTGCACCGTAAAATAAATAACTGGGCTCTTTTTTTCCGTTGGAGAACTCAATGCTCTACACACACACACACACACACACACCTGCACACATACACACACATAGTTACACAAAGGCAGGGCTAGTATCCCCTTGAGTTTTCCCTACTGCTGCTTCGATGAAACATTTACACAGAAGTGATCTCATCGGCTATTTTGAGCCCATCTCTGACCTAGGAATGTTTAAAGAGCTAGTATCTGTCTATGCGTTATGTGATGTTTGTCTTTGTTTGACAAGATTAAAAAGACGTAGCGTCTGTGTGTGTATGTCTGTAAAAACCTGTGTTTCTGTGCTCCTCTCTGTCGTTCTGCTTCATGATCTCTCTGCTGTATTTAATACATAACATTGCCTCTAAGTTCGCATCTCATCTCACAGGCATGACTGTTTTGAAACTCATCTACTTTGAAACTCATTGAGAATTGAAAGCAGACAATTCCTCTCATCTATTAGCACATGTCCTACTGTAGCAGCCACACAATAGTGTATCTATTACATGAAGGCATTTTCTCATCCATCTGCAGGATCCGCAATGTTTTGGCAAGACCGTTGTTTCATTTTCCACACAGCACAAACAGAATCATAAGTTACAGGAACACGCTTAACATCGATTGCTTTTGAGAGAACTCCATCAGTAAATTGAGTCGATTTCAGGTTTCTCTGTGCAGTCTCTGATGCAAACACTCGCCACAAACACTGCCTTCCAATTTCATAGCGAGAGCCCGGCTGCTCTTGAGGTGAATATTGTTGATGTTGGAGGCACGAGTGTGTCTGCGCCGTGTACTTAGTTTCACACTGGTAATGGGATGTGTTGCTCGATGCTTATTTTCTAAAACAACGACCCGCGAGGAACATGTCCTTGGATATTGCACAAGTGATAACGATGAATTGAAAAGCAACCGAGCTGCGACACGGACTAGAATACGGAATATGTTATGGTTGTTTTCAGCTATTTTCAGAGCAAAGAATGTTGATTTGTGAGTGGAAAATAAATCTAGCCTTGACAGAGGACCAATTTAGAGTCATATGTTGGTTGTCATGGTTTATCTTCATTTGTAACACCTAGATTAAATGGATTGTGAGGCAATTTTCAAAGAATGACCACTTCTGTTTGGTATAAAAACGGTGGGGCGGGAACGTTCAAACTACACAACACTGACATATTAGCTCTTTAAAAAGTTAATATGGCGAACCACAGAGCAACAGCATTCCTATACGCATCCACTATTCGCATATTGACTGGCTAATGTGCCATTTTATTTGTGTTTTACAGCGGTATTTGTCGGCCTGTCATGTCTGTGTTTTATCTGTTGTAACTTTGTACATGCTGCCCTTCTTGGCCAGGTCGCTCTTGGAAAAGAGATTTTAATCTCAATGAGTCTTTTACCTGGTTAAATAAAGGATATATATATACTATTGTCTCTGTTTTCATATCCACCTACTGCTGAGGGAAATATCTATATCGTGCTGCTAAATGCTCGGGTTTGTACACCAGCTAGCTGCTATACTGTACTAGTGGTTAACAGCTGATTTATCAACAGGTTGATGGAAGTGATGAAAGTGAATCAGGAACTAAAACAATGAGCTGAAAGACAATATACTGTAGCACTCTGTAGAGCTTATGAGAACTGAGCTGTTGGATAATGATTATGTTGTAAGATAGCTATTACAGGCGACCCCTTTAACATTACAGAGTTCCTTTATTGTTTATATATTTTTTAAATACAAAACACCTGTATTTACAAATTGAAGATATGATACTAAGTAAAATAGTCCTAAAGGATCTCCCCTGGTTACTGTTAAATGATCCTATGTACTGTTCTGTTCCTTAGGAAAAGCATTATATTTTCTAAAAGATGTTTTTTATGTTAAATCTTAATCTGAGAAGTAATTAGTAGAGAGTTACCTCAGAAACGGTTTATTGCCTATGTAGGTTCACACATACATAAAATAAAAACAAAAGAATCTCCATAAAAAACTAAAAATCGAATAGAAAGTTATACTGTAGCATTGTGCTTAATAAATGTAAATTACTTTTCACCGCTGTAAGAATGATGTTTTTAAAAGAGACCATAATAAAACACTGGTGGTATGGTGATTAAGGAAAGCATTTGCTATGTGATCAAAACCCACAACTAACGGAATCATTTCTTATTACTGTAACACAGATACCATCTTAATGTATGCAGATATACTAAGACCGTCTAATTACCTAGCCACTGCAGAAGCTGTGAACAACTACTCTTCATTTAGTCCCCTGTTTAACAAAAACCCGACACTTAAGCCTCATCTTGATGAAGGGGACAGCGAATATAACGGGGAGTGTGTGGACTGCAGATCAAATAAATAGAGCCGAGGCATTTTCTCACAAACAGATGCTCTAAAACTGCACACACACAATGCAAGAGGAAAATCAAGAAGGCTGTATATTGACAAGGCAGCTGTCAAGGTCATAGGCAGAGGAATCTGAATAACTTTGATGCCATGTTTGCTCATTAATAGCAGCGATGCACAGGGGTAGCAGTTATGACATGATGTTTACTACATATTTTACTCCGGGATAGCATTTAAGATGATATAGTCATAATTTTTTAACGATGCATCTGGTGAAATGCAGTCAAGATGATAGAGGGGGAATTCAGCTGAAGCATCGTCAATTTAGAGAGTGAACGTTTGAACTCTATGCAGGTTTTTCAAAACTTCAACATCATCATAAAAATGACCTGCTCGATGAGGTATGCAGCATGTTTTTCATGTGGATGTTCAAAAGGCAATTTAAGGAAACATGCGCCGTTTGTATAAGACAGCAGTGCTGATTTAATCTTTTACATTGTGTGTTACATAATAAGTGCAACGTGGCTGAAGATATGTGAGTCTGAGTGTGCAATTAGTCACATGACCTCACTAATGACGGGTGGCGTGACATTTATCACTCCACCAGCAGAGTGACACTAAATGCATGCACACATTAAGCCCTTAAGCATGTGTTTGTATCACAAGTTGTTCAACTCACTGAGAAAACAAACATTAGTCTCATATAATAATGAAAAGCAGTTACTGCGTGTTGTGGACACAAATAATGAGGGGATTACAGTGTCCCATCGCAAAGGGATTATGTGATAAAAGCCTGAATTGGAAAAATGTATTCATGGGTATTTAGCAAATGTCTACATTATCTTTTTGCTGTGTATGCATTTCTATTTTTAACAATTAATTGTTCATTTAAAATCAAATCAAACTTACTTAAGCTGCACAAGTATAGTAGCAGCATGACAGTAACGGGACAATAAAGGTGTCGGGTCAGTAGATACTAATGTCACCCTTTTCATTAAAACATATCAATTGTATTCATTGTGCAAGTTCATTTTGTTTCTTCTAAAAGGTGTAAAATAAGTTGTCACATCTTCTTATATGATTAGTGTGAGATGACCCCGGGAGGAATAAAAGAAACAACACAACTGGCATAATCAATATACATACATTTGAAGAGTTCAAAATCGATGTGTATGCACTCCGCACCCTCGAGACTTTCCACTGCATGATTTCAATGTCAAACACGTTTTATTATTTGACTGTAATCCATTTTTGTTTCCGAATTCTGCGTCCTAGCCATGCACAGCAAATAATAAGATAAAGCTTTATCGTCTCCCTTGGGAGAAATGTGTCTTGGGCATCGAGATAATACACATAAAACATTCAGGTCAATCAGTCATAGATACAGAACAGAGATCACATATCACATGGCAAAGAAACAAACAAGAAACATACAGGTACAGCACTTTCCCTATTGCATTCATACATAATCAAACACTTTTCCCTACTGAATAGGTTCCTCTCATGACCCCTTTGATGCAGCCCAGGCACAACCACAAACAAAATCCACACACCCTCTCGCAGGGCAAACAACCTTCATCTGAAAGTCACGGCCATGCCTTACCTTCACAGTAGGCATTATCATCTCGCAGTGGGCGGAAGCCATCCTTACAAACACAGCAGTCTCCCGCCTCCAGGTTCACGCAGTCGGAGTGCTCCACGCAGCCGTGGCCCTCGGAGCAGAAGTCATGACCTGCAGGAGGAACGCAGAGGGAAAGGTTGAGCTCCAGAGGAGAGATGAGGAGCGGAGTGATGGAGGCATAAAGGGCCAGTGGAAAGGTCATGTCAAAGTATAACAGTCGTTGTCTGAGCATCCATACCATGGCTTCCTTCTGCTATATTTCCCTCAGTTAAATCTGACTTTATAATCTGAAGGGAACATTTTTGAAAGTTTTGCAGACACTGGGAGGAATTTGAGCTCAACGTATAAATAATACATTAACAAGATGTTGCCAAATTCCTACAAATCAAAGATGGTTTGTATTATTGCAGTTTTTTAGAATGAAATGCTACAACCGGCAGACATTGACTTTAGTTATTTGCCAGAAAACTTCCATCTAAACTGAAATGGGGAAACTAGCAACTTAAAATAATCATGCTCATCCATAGAAAATTATTGTTAAACATTCTAAAATTAAGAAACACTATCTCCGGGAGGAAATTCGATTTTTTAACACTTTAAATACAGTAAAAAAATTAAAAAAGATATATACACAGAGGTTGAAGTAAAAATGCACATTGCACTACAATATATAACAACAATTGATATGTTAAATATGTATATTGCAATACATACAGTAGTTAAATAATATGAATAGAGATATTAATGCTGAAAACCAGATTACTACTTAAATGTAAGGTGAAACCTTTATATATACAGTCCAAGGGTGAAACCCAGTAATAATTCAAAAAAAGAAACATAGTGATGTCATGAAAGCCGATGTGTCCTCCATACCTCTGCACACTTTGCAGCATCTGCCATTCAAGGTGATCTGCTCCGACTCGGCACAGTTGAGTTCGGGGCAGGGCTCGCTGGGAACCACGCGGTGCATGGTCCGGTCCTGATGGCAGAGAACACATTCCCCATGAGCTCCTTCTTAAGCCCACTCGGCCCTTTCATTTGCAAAGGGCCTGAATCTAAGTATAAAGGAAATTCTTCTTCTATTGTGTTCCCTCGTTCCCCTGTGTGTTCATTACAAACCAATTACTTAATGGTCAATAGCCGGCAAAACTCATTCTGAAAGGAAATCAAATCTGTCTTCCTCTCTCCTCTCAATGATTTACAGAACGATTCATGATGCATCTTTATAATACAAACAGTGAATCCATCTTGCGGATTATCTCTGCGTGTGTGTTTAGTCGGAGAGTAAACTTGATTAGGGGGTTCCTTTTCCCAGCATGCCTTTGGCAGGTCTCTCTAATGATCTCACCCGTGTCCCTCTGACTGATGCTAATTAAGAGTCATTAACATTAGACACAGTTGGACAAATACAAAAGGCAGTTTTATCTATTTGTAGTGCTCACATATTTTACTTGAGGATAATCTTCAACCAGTCAGTCATGAAGTGTCATGACCTCGACTTGTACACAGATCATGCTCTCTGGAACAAAGTTACCCTAAAAGTCCCCAAACAACTTCCCAAACAAGCCGCACCTTCTTGCCACCCTCTACCCACCCCCAGACAGAAGATCAGAGGCGTGACAAGCAGCTGTCAGGGGGAGCCTGCAGGAGTCTGCAGCGAGGGGCTGACTGACAGCACTACCCGTCCCCATTTCTTTGATCTGCCACTCAGTTAACTGGGACTACAGATGGGCCAGGTGTGGGCAAGCAAGCCAGACAGCTGTCAGAAACTGCAGATTCTAATGGGGCTTTGCAGAATTCATGGAGGGGGCTGGTTAATACAATAGAGTTGGATGATTAGAAACTTCAAATCACTGTGCTGTGATTGATTGGGCCTGTCTGGCGTAATGTCATCAAGTGGATTACTCCCAAAAGTGAGCGACCCACCCATCTGGTACGTGAGACAAAAGCCCAACATAACTCTGAATAATTGGGAATGAATAGCATTTGGGACCACTGTGGTATCTGATGATTGCTACTGTGGGATGGCGACGGCATCTGATGATTGACAGTTGCATTACTCTTGCCTACAAATGTAAACCTAATTAGAAGGATTTTGCCAATTTCTTGACATCACAAAGAAAACGCTGAGAAGCCAGATCAATGAAATGCAGCTGAAGAGGTTTGATTTATCCTCACTGGTTGGGCCAAGCTAGCTGTGGGATGAGTATTTAGTGAGCTATCATGCACGGATACATGGACATTATTAGAGTCAGTTATTGTTGATTCTCTTCCTGCATCGGATTGATACTAATGTGTGTGTGTGTGTGGGTGTGTGTGTGTGTGTGTGTTGGTGTGGGTGTGTGTGGTGTGTGTGTGTGTGTGGGTGTGTGTGTGTGTGTGTGTGTGTGTGTGTGTGTGTGTGTGTGTGTGTGTGTGCCATGACTTACCCTGCATTCAAACAGCAGGCACCTGCCAGAGGAGTCGCGCACAGCCTTCCGATCCCCTTCCACCATCTCTCTTCCACCAAACAGGCAGACAGCTGGGTGGTAGACACAGAAGCATCATCAGCATACACACACTAAATAAACACACAAACATGTCATAAATAAGCCCGCTTATAAAACACATCGTTCCGTTGAAAAAACATGTAATGAATATCATATTCAATACGATAAGCTGTTGTTTTGTTTTGTTGCAATGCATGATGTAACCAATCCAAGGGTGTGTGTGACTAAACGCAATTGAAGTGCATATTGCTGTGATATGTTGCTGATTTTATACATTGTGTGACATTGGTTGTAGAAGAAAAGCTCAGTTTATTTTGTATGATTCATTGTTTTGTTTTAATTTAGCTCACTGTGATCACAACACATTAGGAAAAGGAAATGTGAAAAAATAACCCCTAGTTTTCCAAAATATATGACCTGAATTATTACCTAATTAAAATAGTTATCGTACATTTTCATTTATTATTTTTTAAAGCAACTCCCTAATAAACTCATCATATAAATTATGTATTATCCCACTGCCCCCAAATATATTCCCATTAAGGTCAAATCCAGATTTGTTTGTAGACATGGACTCTGGCGGAAAACCAGGGTTATGTAACGGTACTGTTTTATGCATAATACAATCTGTTTTTAAGTCCTGAGGTAAATTGTGATAAACAAAAGCAAGCATATCAAACCCAATTAAGCAACTAAGGAAGTGATGAAATAATGAACATGTGGAGAGAGAAAGCGCTGCCCACTGCAACACTGAGGAGAATCCATGTCATACCATTTTATGGCGGGGGCTGGTGCGAAAAATATTCAAATGGAAAAGAAGGCCATGTTTGATGAGCAGTCTGGGTCAAACCGCTTCAGACTCATATGAGGAAGAGGAATGATTGACACCGCCAGTCGGGCCCTATCACAAAGCGGTGTATCATGAAAGCGAAGGACTTCTGAAAC
>NC_047508.1:34929053-35039053 GCF_902827115.2 Pseudochaenichthys georgianus
AGTCTTTCAGGAATTTAAATTAGAAAAAACAAATCAGTGCGATAAAGAGCCTGGCAAAATCAGAGCCAGAAGTAATTTAAATATCATTCATTTAAATATTTTAAATGCTTCTTAATGTGGTAAGGCTTCACTCACTTCTGTTCAGATCGGGACACTGTGCGATGTAACCCTGTGGCATCACCAGGATCTGCACGTCCTGCATCACTCCCTGCAAACAGAGACAAAGATAAACATTTTCAATCAAGAAGAACGTCACCTTACAGAAGGCAGACAGGCAATAAAAATGAGTTGAAGCATGGTGATGTGTAGTGAGTGGATTAGGACTGTGGGGGCAACAGAGGTCTGAGGCTGCGGCCCACGAGGACGAATTCGGTCGTTTGCGTTACTGTTTAGTGTCATATAGACCGTTCGGCCACACGAGGACTACCGAATACGGCACTAAACGACTGAGGAAACGACAACGGGTCCCAAGGTGGATAGAAATGCATACGCCACTCTCTGGGGGGTCAAACAGCTCCGTGTGTGCGCCCTATACGGACATGTTCAGATCACTGATAGTGATTGCGCAATAGCCCCGCCTCTCCCCACCTCTTCTGCTCACCTCCGCTTACCCCGCGCCAGTGCTGAAGTGTTTCGCCACCGACAACAACAACAATGGCGGATCGCAGAGTTGCTATCGTGCTCCGGACGCTATTGACCATGCTACAGTTGTTTGTGCAACATCTACAGCAATAATGATGAGGCAATAGCCCCGCCTCTCCCCACCTCTGCTGCTCACCCCCACGTCAAAGTAAACTGCACCCTGAATTCAGATTATTTATCTTTCTCTCGCGAGTGAAGTCTAATCTGACAGGACGGAGACACGCAGCTCTGCTCACCTGCAGCTCCTCCCTCTGCAGCAAAACACACACTTCAAGTCAGATCATCACCCTTAGCTATTTTAATTACCTCTCAAACTCCCTAAACTAGTTATAAATATGTTTATTTTTACAGTCGGCCGGGTCACTGATTACTGGATGAGCTGCTGCATGAGACAGACACTGACGCTGTCCGAAGAGAGGGAGGAAAAAGAGAGGCTCCGTGTATTTTATTATTATATTATATAGAGTCGTTATTCATTTGTTTTAAAGCTCAATAAATAACAAAGAAGACCTTTGACCGGCACTTTTATAATTTTGTCCGGAAGATTTCAACTTTAATACACGTTGACTGGCGAAAAACTCTGCCCGGTTCCCTCAGCCCCCACCGCGGAGAATAAACAGAAGGGCAACCATGACAACCTTCTTCTTCGCTGCTTTTGTGGAGGAAGTTACAGCGCCACCTACAGGCTCCTGCATATGTACTGCAGCTTCTCCAGCGGTTGGAGCTAAACGGAGCGGTCTCGTGTGGGCAGACACTATCCGGATAATTATTGCATGTGGACGGAAGCCGTTTGCGATTGCGTTTGCGTTAATCCCTATGCGTTTAGCCGTTTTCGTCCTCGTGGGGCCGCAGCCTGAGCGTGCTTGGGGTTCATTTTCCACATGAGATAAACATGGAACCGAAGTGTTGGCAGAACATGCAAACACAGATCCAACAACCCTTTTTATGAGAGCCTTGGTAACTGCAGCAATCATAAAAATGAACACAGTGAGAGTGCATCCGGGAGAGAGTGCACATTTATTTTTCAATCTGGGGAGTTGGAGACAAAGAAGTCAGTTTGGAGATAATATGCTGTGGCTCGGGCGAATCAAATCATAACCGGACAATAACAGAGAGTTAAGAGAGCCACTAATGTGGGAGTTTTATTAGGGAGATGGACTTTTCTTTTTGTACTCAAATTCTTCTCTGATAAGCCTATAAACAGTAGATACAGAATCAATTTCATTCATAACACCCAATGGATAGCCTTTCGTCCTGTGGCCAAAGACACACACACACACACACACACACACCACACCCACACACACACACACACCACCACACACACACCACACCACACACCACACACACACACACACCACACCACACACACACACACCACACTACACCACACACACACACAACACCCACACACACACACAAACACAACACACACACACACACACACACACACACACACACACGTACGCAAACAGAAACTGTGTCGCCATGGAAACCTGGGCCATTTCATTCCTTGAGTGCATTTATTTCCCTTACAGAAATGGAGCGGTGCAACTTAGGAGAAATTGTTTTTTAAATTGTCTTGCCACTTCAATTTACAGGCCATAAATTAAAATCCTGCGGAAATTATTTGCTGATTTTCCACGGCAACATGTTGAAATGGAAGCAGATTGGGGTTGTGTGTCTGTCAAAACTTGTAATGAAACCATAAGACTATACATTTCATATGCAGCCATGGGACACATTTTCCATCATAGAGTTAACCTCATGTGATCTGTGATTTATACTGCGCTATTACTAACTAGGCTTCTTGGAGAGAATGTAGTTTAAGTCACATGAAGTGAGTGAGTGTTCATCATGAGTCAAATAGTTACATAAGGAATTTGAATCAAATCATTGAGATCAAATTAGATCCCTTAAAGGTGGGGTAGGTAAGTTTGAGAAACCGGCTCGAGATCGCTAGAATTTGAAAATACACAACCGGAGAAAATCTGCCACTTCCTTACAGAGCCCCTCCTTCAACACACACGAACGCGCACATGACCAATGAGGGCACGAGATAAGTTTGTGCCCCGATGGAAGGCTGACAGGCAGGTAGGCCATCCAATCCGTTTAGCCGGCTAAACGGATTGGATGTACTTTTTACAGTATTACGGCTTCTACAGATGAAATTTTTTATGAATTTTTTGTCAAAGCACTTAAGATATTCATTGCTATCGGGATAATAAGAGCATTCCATGGAATATAACAAAAAGTGTATCTCGAGCCGGTTTCTGAAACTTACCTACCCCACCTTTAAAAAGTAAAAATAATTATAAAATAATTATGAATACATTGTCAAAAATGTTTGTAATATTATGTAATACGGGGGAACATGTTTAATTATTATGAATTATTTTGTATTTCTATTCTTTAGACCAGTGGTTCTCAAATGGGGGTACGCGGACCCCTAGGGGTACGTTGGAGTACTGCAGGGGGTACGTGAGATTTATTTTATGTTAATGAAAGAAAATAAAAAGATAAATATACCAATTTTAGGAAAAGTAACGAAGTGGGTTTTATATTAATAGACTAGAGTTACACATATTTCAAAACATGAAGTGTAATAACTGCAGTTAGCCTCCCTGTCAGAATGACAAAGATCCTCAGTGAAGCACAAGCCCATGTTTCTCACTAAATTGTAAGTACAACTTATTAAAAAGATTAGTTCAATGCAACTAATGTCGTCTTAGTGTTATTGCATGATGTTAAAATTGGTTTGCCATGAATTTATTTAGTGATGGATTCTAAACATTTGAAATGTATCATTTAAGTGTTTCTCAGTTACAAGGTTGTTGTTTTAATAAATCAGACACTGATGGTGCAGCACTGTACTGTACCTCTTTATATAGGTATAAGTATTTTCCCCCTAATAAATAGTTTTTGCGCTGATCAGGGGGTACTTGGCTGCATTTTATTTTCAAAGGGGGTACATTATTGAAAAAAGTTTGAGAATCACTGCTTTAGACCACACAAAAACAGATATTTGAACACAGGGATAACATGCAAATCTAGTTTTTCTTTCCCCTATGTCTCTAAGCAGAGCCTTTGTTGTAATGCACCACTATCAAAACAACCGGTTGCTAGACCTTGCACCTTCTGGCACTTGCAAAAAAGAGAGAACTTTAAAAACTCTGCAAAGCGCTTTCTCTGTGTTTACTGCAGTATACATTACACCCTGTAGGATGTGGGACGTTAATGTATGTTTTTCCATCTGTACCGGAGATTGGACTGTGATAAACAACAAGTGGCAGACTGAGAGCATACATTTCCTACGAAACGCAAACACTCAGGAGATATATCTGCGTGGACTGAAAAAACAAAACCAGAAAGACACCTAGGAAATAAAATCCCATGTGCGTGTTGTTTCTTGTTAAATTTGGTAAACTAAACTTAGTTTTCAGCGTTTCTAGTTGTTGCTTCATCAACACATAATTCACAGCAAATGACACACACCACTGAAGAAATTCTAAAAATGTTTCAGCAGATAAGTAAGAGAAAAAATATGTTGCTCTTTACAATGTGTTTGGACTGTGAAGAAAATACGCTCATTCTGATAAGAGTCTTTACTATTTCTGTTTGCGATGAGGTTTACTCGTCTTCAGATGACACCCACGTTCAGACATTGACTGGTTGTCTGTGTGAGTGTGTGTGTGTACTAATGAAGGCATGTGTTTTAAAAGGAGACATGCCTTCCTAGCAAATAATCAAGGCTTCAGAGAGTGGCGATGAGAGATGCTGCTACGTGACAAGATTAGTGAGTGACCTCCAAGGCTTCTTTCATCTAGCAATTAACACGGCGGAAATTCAACCAACAGGACACAATGTGCAAACCACTTCACAACACACACACACCATGTATACATCACTTCAGGGGACATTACATTGACGTACATGCATTTCCTAGAGACTTATCCTAACCTTAACCATAACCAACACATGCCTAACCCTAACCCTAATCCTAAACCTAACCAAGTCTTCACCCTAAAATTAATGATCCCCCTTATGGGGACCTCCAATTTGTCCCCATCAGGGAGGCGAGTCCCCACACATGACTATGTAAACAGATTTAGGTCCCCACAAGTATAGTAATGCTAGTCCACACACACACACACACACACACACACACACACACACACACACACACACACACACACACCACACACACACACACCACACACACACACACACACACACACACACACACACACACACACACACACACACACACACACACACACACACACACACACACACACACACACACACACACACACACACACACACACACACACACACACACACACACACACACATCACAACACCATAAAACACAGGGGTGGCCACTAGCAGACTAATTATAATAGTTATAGCTGCTGATAAGCTGACATTTCGCCCCAACATTTCTCCACTGGTGGGAAACTTTTGAGTGCATTCCAGTCTGGAAGAGGCAATATATGTCTCCTTACTGATGCTATACTAAGCTTAATGAGCATAGTCCAGAGTCCATTTATTGATTTCTCCCAAATCAGTGTTGTGGAGGATGCTGGGTTAATTTCACTCGGCTTAAAACAAATAATGACTGAATAGTCCATTCTAAGGGTACGCAGAACAAACCTCGATTTAAACTGGTAAGCCTTGAGAAATATATGCAGCTGCGACAATAAATAAAACCAAAAAAGCCAAACAAACAGGGAGGAGAGATGGATGTGGGGGAGCTGCATAACTCGTTCTTGCCATCATTCAACATGGATCTGCGCAGGGATCAACGTTCATACTGGGGGCGAAACTTCTGCAGCAATTGGAAACAGGACTCAGAGAGACACGAGGAGAGCTGGAGCTTTGATGGCAAACACTGATGGTTTATTTGGAGTTACGGCCGGAGAATTGCACTCTGAATCTCGTTATACTCTGAATCTCGTTATACTCTGTGTATAATGACAATAAAAGGCTTTAACTTAACTTAACTTAATTGACAAGACAGCTGGTGTGTCACGAGTTGACACAGCGGTCGCCAAACCAATTCTGAAGAACTCTTCAGCAGCTCGAGGTTTTAACTAGTTCAGAGTGTAATAATCAAGATTCTTCATCAGTGAGACTAAACCATTATGGACTATCTAACTAGAGCTCTCGTCCATAGAAAAGAATGTGCGCTAGGGACCCTACGTCCCTGAACAGTAAACTACCTCATGGCGGCTTGTGCTCTGTCATAGACTGGTAACAACAATGCGCCCAAGCTGCTCCTCCTTAAGAGAGATAGCAACAATACCCAAGGCCGTAACTATGCCGTGGGAAAGGAGACAGTAAAGAGAGAAAACAATGAACTGGGTCGAAGGTTGAATGACTAAGCAAATTATTCCCTAACATATACACAGAGAGAGAAGTTTGCACAGGTGCTCACCTTGAAGAAGCCATGAGCAGCGTTTCTCTGTCCGAGCCAGAAAGAAGCATCCTCAGGTATATCCATGTAGGGGGCTTCCACTACCCGCTCATAAATCCTGCAAAACAAATACAAATGGGTCCATTTTCCATTCAACTTTTTCAATTTTGAGTTATAACCTTTGTTACTCCTTTTAGAATAACATAATCCCCCCCAGTGCTTCAGGTCCTGCCCTGCTAAATCCTTCCTTTAACTCCTTCCCTGAGGAGGGTATAGATAGCCACATGCTTTCCACGGTGTGGCCTTCTGCTCCTTTTATTGTGCCAGCAAGGATCTTCACACACAAACAGTAACACCTCGTCCATACAGCAGATGCACGGATGATGCCGGTCGACTCAGGGTGCATTCGACCTGAGTTGAACCTATATGAAACACTGGAAGAGGTTGCTCTTTCTCCATCATGTGCGGCAGAGTCATGGGGCGTGCAGTTACTAAACCACAGAATTACTACCTCAACACTTCTCTGTCTCTCCCACTCTCCTTTACAAGAAGAGTTAAATGGTGTTTACATTTCAATGTCATAAAACCTTAAAATAAAGGCCAGTTAAGAACTATTTGCAATATTTGTTATGTAAGATATGGTTGGTGGCTTGCCATGACATTGGAACCTATGAAATTAATAATGACGATGAAAAAAAAACAAATCCACTTAATAAGGTTAGTGTTTGAGCTGATTATATGTGTTGGGGACATCAAAGTAATCTTTAGCAACTAGCGAATAGTCATATCTGTGTTTTCTGGATGGCATTGCTGCGTATACATCAGTACTCTTCCAGACAACAACACATATCTCCTTTTTTGATTGACACATCATACCGAGCCTCTTACCGGTTGCAGTCGATGTGAAGTATGACATGAGAGGCACTGATGGCCAAAGAGACCTTGTGCCACTGGTCGTCCGCCAGGCTGTAAGGGAACACCTCAGTGTGGGGCTGTTGGCCTTTGGTGCGGTAGTGAAGACGCACCTCACTGCGCTGGCCACTGCTCTCCAGCTCCAGGAACCTGCGGAAACAAAGCGGCAGCCACCTGCTTCTAGTAACAGCCATACAATAACAGTTTATCTGAGACAATCCCTACCGTATGTCTTGTTGCATTAAAGTCTCATTACTGAAACTGAATGTTCCGGTTCACAAAAAAAACCCTGAATGCATTATCAGAGTGTCTAAGCTTGGAGTCTCCTTTCGGCGCAGTGCTGAGAGATGCACGTCACTCATTTACAAGCAGTGCACTCACACCCCCCTCCGATTTGCAACACCATTTAGAGTTTAATCACAACAGCAGTCAAGCGTAATGGTACTATATTACTGTTCAGTGAAACATCAGCAACACACAACAATAAGCCCACATACAGGTTCAACTCTTTACATTGGCGTATTAGTATTCCAGCACAATCCTCTTCTCCACACCGCTGAGATTCACCCAGCATAGTGACACTAATGGAAAGAGCTGCCGATACACACTCATCACACCCCGCCTTTAAAGACAGAGTTATTTAAAAGTCATTTGCTGGGAACATTATTCAAAAGAAAAATAGACACTCATGCAAGTGTAGCAAAGGAATTGATTTATCTGCAAACTGAATCTAATAGATTTACACTCCCCCAACCATGCATGCACATTCATCCATAAATGCACTGGCGTACACTTCTGACTCTGAATGATTCCTTTGCTATGTTTCTAAATGAAACCATGCCGTGCTGCTTTGCTGCGTATGAATGGCTGAGAGAGCTAATCAGCAGCGGGGAAAGTCATTAACATCCCCGCGCGCTCTCTGCTCAGGACTGACTTTAAATGTACAAACTGTTCAATCAACGCATTATGCGGATTCAGATTGCCTTTCTGATCACCCAACGGCTCAGCCACCACAAACTAATGGAAAGCATTTGCATGCTGACTGCAGATAGTGTCGCATCAGTTTTTGATCAACAATTCCAGACTCAATGTTTGTATCTTTGATGGACTGTGAATAATACGTTGGCATACAGGGTGATTTGCTCTGTTTACTCGACTGGCGTGTAAAACATCTAAATGTTCATCAAATACAAATATTACGATTTCAATCAACATATTACAGACTGCTGATGAGAGAAAAACAGAATGGTACTACATTTAATTATGGGTTATCAGTGGGGGTTTATAAACAGTTTCATTTTGGGCTATCAACGCGTAAAATGCTTCTCAAATGAACTTCACGTATACATATTTTTCTAAATGTATTTTAATGTTGTATACACCACTGATTTGGCACAGATTACCCTTTTGTATGTATTAGGGAACATATTATTTTAACCATGTTATAATGTAAAATGATCCTACCTGTGTTCAGAGTGATGGATGGAGAAGATGACCCCAGAGTTCAGATGTTCCTGTTTGAGGGTCGCCAGCACAGTAAACTCATTCTTGCCCCTCAGCTTCTGGATCATTTTCTTTGAGACTTCGACTGGAGCCATCACTTCCCTGGCGGAGCCTAGAATGAAGATATAAATATCAGACATTATGTAAATAGATAAATTATGGGTAACTGCGTTTACAATTTGCCTCTCATTAACCTATTCACACAAAGACACTCCCGCACCAATTGAAGCGACATACCATTCACCAACTTGGGGTTTGACATGGATCCATAGGCTATACGGCATTTGGTTTTACTATACTGTAACTCCCATTATTCACAGCATTTAGAGCCAGTTCCTAATGGGGATGACACTGACATTTGAAATGAGGGATGCAAGGAAACAGGAAATTACAGAACTAGAGACAATTTGGTTGGGATTGTACAGGCCCTAGGCTGTTAATATTTCATGTTTTCAAATAACTCTTGAAAAATAAGAATTCATAAAGGAAATATCAAGATTAAACCCACTAAACACAATTACGCCAAACAGTTTGTGCAATCAATCTTCTCAAATCATATTATTTCGTTTTGCAAGTTTATTTGCAAGTTGGTTTGATCTCAAAGCTGTTTTGATAAAAGGTTAATGTAACCTCAAGACTCCTTAAAATAATAAAGAAGATGTGTCTCAAATCAAGGCATTAGGAAACTAGTGAGCCACTTGTTTACATTAAATAGTTTTCAACATCATGTCAGTTCATTCTTCTCATAGAACTTGCTGAAATCATTAAGTAACAATGCCACCAAATGTTGTACCAAACATATGTTGGCTTGTTCAGCTACATGAACAATGGGTTCAATTGGTCTTTCTCTTTGGCTTGGTGTAGGAATAGAGATATGAAGTTATGGTTTTGGGGAGAAAAAGACTAATGGTGTTGGTGTTGAAAGAAGGGCATTTTCTGTGTAGTTAGCTCTTAAGCTCATGTTTGCACCAGTGTGCCCCATTCCTCTTTTCCAACTCTATACTGACGTCTATGCTACTTTAATGGAAGCATCAATAAATGATGACGGTTCTCAGAAGCAATCACATCAAAGAGTTCACTTCCAGCCACGGGATGCATGCAAGATGCCCTGGCATACTTAAGCGCTCCAGGAAGCTAGCATGGCGGCTTTCCCTCTGTGTATTAACATTACTTCCAGCTGGTGGGTGTGTAAACAATTAACACAATGCAACGTGAAACAGCAAGCAATGGCATGACGACAACTGGCACTCAGAGTGTGCTCATCAGATATGTAGAATACAATGACAGTATGTTAAAATAGGATCATGTTTACATACTTTTTCAGGACTAGCGTGCTAGCATTAGCCTTCAGATAGAGGCTTTTAAGCCCATCAGGGACTTATTTTGATTAATGTATCTCCAAACAAAAAGGCTCACCAGAGGAGATGCACAAGGCACAGTTTCATGCATTATGCATTGCTAGTGGAGTATCATTCCAGTGTCATTGGCTTAGGTGGGACAGATGGCCCAATGACGGCAACAGGAGTTCTGCCTAGCAATAATCTGCTGCCATCAACAGATTTTCCTTAATAGTCAAATCCCGATGACCACAGAGGAGGATAATCTCAGAAATGATTGGACAGTTCTGTTTTGTTTTGAGGGGTTTTGATCCGAATGACTGACTTGTAACCAAAGCTACAATTGGCTTTTATTTAAAGGTTGTTTCATGTGTGCAAATATCCAGGGCGTAAACAGGATTTACAAAATCCACGATTACATTCTGGGGTCAGTCTACTGCCATGCCATGTTTTAAACAGAGAGCACACTGATATCTCAATCATGAGAAAAATGAGCGCAGTGGGAGCAGGTGTCAGGGCGGGGTCCATACTGAGAGGAGGCTGAGGAGGCAGGGGGGATGGTGAGGACCGATGAACCTCTACCACTGTGCTGCTCCCAGCTTGGCGTCCAAGAGCCTTTGATCTATGAGTGGATGACTCTCATCACCAGTCTTAATATTTCGAAGGGAATGGGGTTTCAAATGGGACTTTGGGGGATTGGAGGGCGGAGACACCTTCTCATTTAGATGGAGTGATGAGATTGCTCTGTGCAGAGTTGCCTGTACGAAAAGCACGATGATCTCAACACTCATGACAGGCACTCAAGGGAAGATGAAGACAGCTAAAGCGGAAATATCGCTGCATTCCTAAAAACATACATAAAAGAGCAGAAGATGAATTGTGCTGTGATGAGAGGGCCAGATTTCCCTTCTGCCAAATCAACGTGGCCCTGCTGTGGGCCTTTGGTCGATTATCCATTGGCAGGCGCCTGGATGGGGCAGCCACCTGCTTCTAACTACCACTCTAATGTGAAAACTGACACAAAATAGCTTGAAAATGATGATCCAGCAATACAATTCCAATCAGCACATTTTTCAACACAATAACGCAGCTCTTGTCATCTACCCGAGTTGTTTAGAGGCTATGATGGTGAGAAAAACTGTTTTTTGGAGAAATACAGTTTTTAACAGCTGACTAGTTCAAAAGGCCTTGGGCTCAGTAGCATCTCTAGGAAGAGTAGCTTTTGGCTACGGCCTAATCTTATCTCCTGGGTACATTGTGATTAAATGGTTACACCTAGGCAACGATTTCCATCCCTCAGCTTCATTTATAATCTTAAACAGTCTAGTATGGTCGTATTTTGTGTGACCCCTAGCACCCATATGGCTGTAATCCCCTCACACTCCCATCACTTTATTCTCATAGACATATATTGGCAGCGCTGCACCAATCACTAGCTCACACATTTAGCATTTAGAACAGGTGCCCTGCAGCACAGCTTCAGAGCCCAGATACTCCCAGCTTTGCTACAATCCTTTTCTCACACATTGCTTTCACTTCTACCTGTATTTACAGACAGTTGTTGTACTCGAAAGAGCAAGAGTTCTCCTTTTTCCTGTGCAAAACAAATGCTATGAAGGACAGGTGGAACTTTATTTTTATGGTTTGGTGTCTAATCTAATTAGTTCCCAGAGGAAAATATGAACAACAAACGGCATAATAGATATTAAATAAGATGATCATAGACACTTTAGTATGTGAATAATTAGGATTCTCATTCTTTGGTCTCTAGTGGAATGCCAGAACAAAATAACACCTCCTACGTCTCATCAACAACATGTTGCAAATAAGAGGGGCCACAGTGATCCTATCAGCGGAGGAAGGAAACACAATGGGAAAAAAAGAAGTAAAAGTCTACTATTTTCTTATTCAATAATGTTTTATATTTAGAAAATGACAGCATATTTCAAACAACACATTTTATCTGGCGGCCCGAGAGCAGAGAAGGATATGCGTGGGAGGTTTAGACAAGAGAATATCTCTCTAGAGGGATTAGAGTAATGATAAACTCTCTACCGGCAGCAAACTCCAAACCTTTCATTACTGTCAAGACAAACGCGCAAACACATGCACACTCAACAACAGGTATACACAGCAACACGGTTAGACACGCAACGGCTGCAAACAAAGTCAAGACACGACCACAAAGATTGATGCATATACAAACACACACAAATGCCGACCCCCCCAAAGATGGCTGTTATAGCTCCCTGATATTCCACAGTCAATCTGCATTCGGCAGACCATCTCCCCCCACTGTGTCTCCACTCTCTTGGAACAAAAACTAAACTGAGCCAATGGCACCTCCAGGACTGCTTTGGCCAGCAATTTCTCCCCAATTCTCAGATCCCCTCCCCAGTGACCGCCTGTCTGACATTCACACATACACAGAGCTAATGACAGCCTTCCAGCCACTGTATAAATGCCCTGGGGGGAAAGAAATGTCTCTCCCTCCATGGTTACGCTGCTCCTGTGAGGAACGTAGGATCAGGCTCGCCTCAGAAAGCAGCAAGCAAAGCAGACTTTGACCACAGGGAGTTGGGGATCATGTCAGTCAACAGTTTGTTAAGGTTGAGTAACTTGTTGGTCAAGCATCAGAATTCACTGGAAAATCTATAGCATATATTGGAAGAAATGGTGTAATCTCGTGTGGACTAGATTGTCTAAAAAATATTTTATGGAAAATGAGCAATATATAAAACCAGATATATTCATAAAAAATAATAAATTATAATTGTAAAAAAAAAAAATGGAAAAAAGTAATGTTAAAGGTGGGGTAGGTAAATTTGAGAAACCGGCTCGAGATACACTTTTTGGTATATTCCATGGAATGCTCTTAACATCCCGATAGCAATGAATATCTTAAGTGCTTTGACAAAAAATCGATAAAAAAATGTCATCTGTGGAAGCCGTAGTACTGTAAAAAGTACGACCAATCATCTGAGCCGGCCCGGCTAAAATAACTGGATGGTGTACCTGCCTGTCAGCCTTCCATCTGTGCACAAACTCATCTCGTGCCCTCATTGGTCATGTGCACGTTCGTGTGTGTTGGAGGAGGGGCTCGGTAAGGAAGTGGCAGATTTGTTCCGGTTGTGTATTTTCAAATTCTAGCGCACTCGAGCTGGTTTCTCCAAAATTACCTACCCCACCTTTAAGTGTTTTTCATAATAAAAAAAAGACTTGCTCATCTTACTGTATATGCTGAATTGGCCTAACAAGAAACCACTGGCCTAACAGCACATTTCTATATCCTGTGTTGGCCTGTGTGCAACTTTGGATGAAAGGTGCTATATAAATTATTATCACTCTTTCACTCTGAGACTCATAAGGCAGTACTAGATGTAGTAATATTACCATGAATCTAGCTATTTTTTTTACCATACTTTATTGAAAAACATCTCTGAAACTCTGAAAAAGTCATATTGCTAGTTTACAATATGAAGGTCAATCCGACCGGTTGGTTGAGCATATTTAAAAAAAAAAAATACACCCTTGTTAAAACTTTTTTTGTGCATGAAGTTATCTAATTATGTTCAGTCAGTGCTCTGACACTAAGATATGTCAAAAATGATATGGTTACCTTAAAAAAGTTGACTAAAAAGAGTGATTTCTTCAGCAGTAATTTTTAGCATGCCGACTTCCTCAGTGGAAGCCAGCTGAAGGGCTTTCTGTTCGAACCACAGTGACATCTAGAGGTTGTTTTGTGCATAACATATCAACCAAAGGGTAGAGCTGGCTAAATCAGATGGAGTTCAACTTTTTTTTTTTTTTCAACAAGATATCAAGACACAAAATGTGCTCTACCATTTCTTTGTTAACTAGACGAAGATGTGATGTCTGTTAATATTCCACCACAAGATCGCCACTTTGTCACTCATTGAGTCAAATCGCATATTAAATGCGTTCCAATATTTGAACATTTGCCCAATTCATATCATAAGAATCATAGAATCTTCATAAAATATGACAGAAAATGAAGTTTCCATGTATTCTAGATAATACTGGAAACATAAGCCTGTGAACTCATTATAGCTTTCTATTAAGGTTAACAAGTTTATCCTGATACCGTACATCCCTCTTTTTGAACCAAACACAAAAAGAAGGAAGTATTTGTAATGTAAGAGATAGGGGACAAAATCCATAATCCTGTGCAAAATACTCACGTTCAGATTAAACTAAAGTGAGACACAAAGCTGGTACTTTAAAAAATGACAGTCTTTTCAGAACCAAATTCTCACTTTGTTACGCTATTCCACTGAGGCAAGTCAGAGAGACGCTGTCAATGGAGGCTCATAGGGGGAATTTCACACTAAAAAGTGTGTAACTCTGGAAAAGCCGATTGATTTGTCTGACGCAGACTGCAGAAATACTGACTTCATATAAACTTTAGAGTGAATTCTTACACAGAGCAAGGACTGTTGTTTTCATCATTCCCATCTATTACATTGAAATCCTAACAATGTCTTTGCAGCCTCTCACAATTACAGCAACCAGCCATCCTTTGATGTACTAAAGGCATGTCAGTATTGTCTTTACGATAAAGTAAAAAAATGTGAACGGTCACTGTGAAAAATAATTTTTTGGAGTCCTGTTTTAAGAAATGCACTCACTCAGCTTAATGAGAGTAACAATGGCTTGGAGCACCTTTAAGTTGAATTTCAAGAACATCCTTGCTTAGCCAGCTATCTTTGGGTCTTGACTCATATTAGGGATTAGAAGTCAGAATATCTTGGCTTGAGCTTCAATGATTGTGACCACTATTTTATAATTGCTACCATCATTTAGAGGTTATAGTTTTAAATCCTAAATTGCTATGCCATCTTAAAAAAAAAGAAGTTATTTGTGTACATTTTACCCCATAGGCAGAGTGTTATCGAGTCTTTTTGCATGATAAAAGCACATTTTTCTACATTATGTTCTGCTTTATTACATTTGTGGACTTAATGTTGTACAATGCACTTTAAATGCACCATTCGAGACAAATGGTAAAATACATTAAACATGGGCGCCGGAGCACTGTGTGATTCATTTGGTAGCAGGTGCTTTTATCCAAAGCACCTGACAGTATAAAGAGAGCGTACAAGTCAAGCATGAATGTAACACTAACCTCTTTTGTCAGTGTTAATTACCTTATTGATTCCTGTAGGTAAATTCTCATTTTGCTTTCTTGTCCTTCCTTTAAGCGTTGAGTTTGCTTAACAAAACTTCTCCCTCTGCCTGAACCTGCTCAATACAATTGATCAGAGTGTACAGACGCTGCTTTCTCATATAGACGCCTGCATCTTGTTTTTACAGGACTAAACTGCCTTCCCATCCATTTACTATACATCATCCATATCCTATACATCACAATAATCCAGTGTATCAATCAAGTGTAGCCCCTAGAGTGGGAACACACGATTGTCATTCCTGTTCAAACACTTCTATCTTTTCCACACATAATAATGCAGGATAACAAACTCACATTCCAACATAGTCTCCCATGTCCTTCCCTCCTGCACACACACCATGTTGCTGTATTATAAATGAGTCTCTTCCATCCCGTTACACTTCACTGTCGCTGCAGTCAGGGACATAATCACGACAACATACACGGAAACACCTCACTGGCAGTGTTCAAACAGTCTGAGCAAGAAGATGCTTCTGACAGGGTTCATGTACACACACAGATACAATTACCGGGGAGTTTTGCGCTGCTGCTGAAAGGATGCTTCTCGCAATTGGGCTGTTAGCAGTTGGAATGAGTTTGGACCATATGCTTCTAGCGTCAGAGGGAGAGAGGGTTGGTGTGTTGGGGGAAGGGAGTGCTTTTGGGTGTGGCCCCTGTGCTTTTTTAAACAGAGACTGATAGAAATCTGGATGTCTAGATAATAAAACCAGTGGGGGTAGTGCTAATGATGTGGTAATTCTGTGGCGTGGCTTAGTATCACCTGGCATCAGGATACAAGAGGAGCATAGCCCGGGGGCCTTTCTCTGCTGCCTCTCTATTATGTCCATCCCTGAGGTCCACCACCCATAATGCCATGCAATGTAGCGCTGACAGCTACCTTCAAACGCATCAGCAGGGGTGCACTAAACAGCAATGCCCCCCCCCCCACACACACACTGCTCACTGCTATCCTCTTTCTTAGACACATAAACCATACCATGGCAGACAGTAATATAGGAAACAGCAAGGTGAGAATCCAAATTGCTTATACGCATACGTTCATATCTTTACTGTGACTTACACTGTCTCCTTGCTTCTTCTCTTTCAGCAGCTTCCCCTCCCTCCTCCTGCCTCTATCCAGAGATAACAGCCTTCCCTCTGGGCAGGCAGGCAGTGGAGGGGACATTCATGGATGTGTTCAGCATGCTATCTAATGAGCGTCGGAATGTCACCGTAGGCCTGTCTACCGGTCCCAGCCAGCCAAGCATCAGTACATGCGGAATCAGCTCAGTCCATCAAACAGCTGGCAGACAGCTCTGCTCCCGCTTCTCTTTTCTTTCTCGGCATCCTTCCCTCTATCTCCCTCAGTCTTTATGCATCTCTACTGTATGTCTATTTCCGATCACAAGCAAGCAGAGGCCCAGGTCTGCTTCCCCGGTACGCCTCTCCCAGCCTGCCCCTCACCCAACATCATTGACTTAACACAGACATCCCAAATGAAGGAGAGCCCTGCCATAAATAACACGGCGCCTTCTCCACCCGGGTTACTGAATGTACTTAGCAAAGTAATGCAGGGAAATAAGATAGTGTAATGAGGGAGAGGTACCGGTCGTGTTTTTTTATTCGTGACTATAGCTGCATGAGCTTCTATAACTGTCTTTGTTTCTCTCTTTCTCAATTCTTCCTTGTTGTCTCTCTCCCTCCCTCCTGCTACCTGCCTGAATAGAGCACTTCTGAGTGTTGTCTACACAGAAGACATCAAGAGGCCTGCCTTCACAGAGATGCTGGAGTTGCTGCTCCATGCAGAAGTGCTGCTGTCTCAGCGTATGTGCAGGCAGATTAGAAGATATCCACGAAGGAGGAGGGAAGAGGAAAAATGTCGACAAAAGATTGTGGTGTTTCTCTGTCCCAAAACAACATCGACAGTTCGGTTCATTATGTGATCTCTGTTGAGATCCTGCTTGTGAAGATTTGAATGTTGCCACGTCTTTGCTTTTGCCACTGATCTGGGGAGCCAAAAGCAATTTCCCTGTTGCTACTTTTGGCTGGGTTACGATACACATCTCCATCCCTGTGATGGGGCTGTTAACAGTCTCATTTGGATTGAAATGAGAGGCTGACATCAAAATGACAGAGATGTAACAGTGGCAAAACAGTGCATAAAAAAGTCAAGCACAGCAGCTTTGACAACTCCATTTTGCCCAGTGCCTTTCATTGAGTTCCATCTACAACATATGTAGACTACACACTGCCGTACAACTAACAACAGGGACATCTGACTCACTCTTCTACCCATTCATATTTTGGTTACAGCGTAAGTGTTTGGACTGCTTTAACACTCCAGGAAGATTCCCATTGGGTAAAGTCTTCGCGAGGGGCCCCTTCACTCACATAATACGTCTCTGTGAAGGCAGGGTTTTGTTCCTGCCTAATCTGATTATGCTAAATCTCTCCATGATTCTGTGGGTGATTCACCCATGTCTCCCCCTCTGCTCGCCCCACTTTCTCATGAAGACCTAACATCGCCTATTGTTCATGCAGGTGGCAGTCTTAGGGCCCCCAAGCTATGTCCCGTTATAGACGAAAACTGCAAATCCATTGCATGTTGTGCAGTCTCTTTGTTGTGCAAATCATATACAAGCATTAGGACTACAACATTATGAGATGATCTGAGATTTACACATCTCATAAGGAGCTGACCTGTTGTTTATAGGGCTAAATCCTGTTAGACTTGGTGATCTACATGTAAACAACATATTACAAGGACAAGTGTTTTTGGCAGTACATTTTCATCCAAAGCAGTTTGCTCAGCTTTGCTTCACATGCAGATCCCATCACCTGGACACATTTTATTTCCATGTATAATCAAAAAACAAGGAGTGTGTGTTACTGTACCTTGGAAGTGGAAAGCCCTAGACTCGCTGTGGAAGCCCTGGACCTGAGTAACTCCATCAAAGCCTTCTCCAAGCGTTAGTTCATCAAACACGGTGATGCGCAGGGCAGGGTCAACCCCAAAACCTACAACTAATTTGCAAACACAAAACACAAGATTGTCATTGTTAAGTGTAAGCAAGGACACCTGTGATGTTGTTATCTCTGCTAGATGGAAGGTTGCTGTATTGTGTAAAATGCTGCAAGATCAAGTAGGTCTGATAATGTCTGAAAGGTTATAGCAGATTATGCAAAACGTCACATTATTATTATTATATGTATCTCATTTTATCGGCTACATGTTGTAAGAGACGGTTACTGTACAATCAGTGACAGCCCTGTGTCCTACCTGAGGAGGCGCAGAATATGCCGAGAACCAGAAATAACTGTAATAATCCCATGGTGAATGTATAAAAAAACAAATTAGTCCATGTTTTGTCCACTTCCGAGAAACAGTATTGTTCAATCACATGCGAATGATTTATCCCCCTCACGCAGATTACCAATCCCAGATGCTCAGCGGAGGCATCGCCACAACTTTAGATGCCCAATGATGCAAATCCGGATAGAAGAGGGCAAATGTAACAGAGTAGAAATTATTCCATGTAACGTAAGGTTTGTTCCATCAGCACCTTCCACGGCACAGGTGGGTTACAGGGGATGCACAAAGCGAGCTGCCGCTGCCTCACCAGCTGCACAGACGCTCCTACAGCAGTGTGAATGCTGCGTCCACTGAGGGAGGCGTGGAGTATGAGAAGAGGGGAAGGGAGGGGAGGGGAACCTGTCGAGGGGTGAGAGAGAAAGAGAGAAAGCGGGACAACTGAGCCCCCTTGTGGCCGGAGATGAGAAGACTAATAATGTACTCACTATATTCTTTTTTGTCTGGAAATAACTGTGATTTGGTGCAATATAGGTAGAATTGTTTTAATGTAATAATTCCAGTTTAATGTAAATAGTGTACAGTGCACAGTAGAACATGTAAACGCATAGTGTTGTCCACAGGGAATCAATCATACAGTATATAAATTATCAATATGAAATATACCTGGGTTTGAGTCAAGTAGTTCTCCTTCAGGTTGAATCGTGTCTCCTTAACTACATTGACGACAACATTTGAAGTAAAAAATGTAAGTAGCATTTAGGGGACAACTTTAAGATTGACTTATTATAGACAAGAAAGATGCTATAAAGTCACAGCAGGAAAGCCACAGTAGTAATTCATAACATTATATGTGGCTGCGCTCCATGTAGGTGTACCACTTCCCAGGCCTGCTGGCTCATTGGCATGGCTAACTGGATACTTAAATGGATTGAAGCTAATGATATTGGTCACACCTGTGCTTAACGTGCTGTGACAAATCAAAACCTCTGCTATATGAAAATGCTGTGTAAGAAGACCCAATTTTAGAATGCTGACAAGTAAAAAGTTGAACTTTACCAGATGCATTCCTAACATTACTGTGTAAGATGTGTTAAACAGAAGGAATGGCTAATGACAGCAGATGGACGAGGTGGACTGGAGAGCAGCAGGGCAAGCATGCAAACTGGCAGGCAGGCACACAAGTGGAAATGAATCATGGAGGTTAGGGAACAAACAAGTATTACACTTGGTAAACAAGAACACAAGGAAAAGTCAACTCAAGGATGCTTAAGCTTGGCTGTAGCTTATCTACCAAAGACGAGCAGGAGTAAAGCCAGAGTTAACATAAAAAAGAGATGATGAGAAGATTGTTTGTGTTCTGGAAGGCAGGGTCTAGGTGAGTGGCAGGACCAAAACAACACCGGATCTTCAGCACAAGAGGGAGGCGTGTGGCTTAGTGGAATAGTGCGTTGGTGTTCGGATCAGGACGTTTTCTGGAAGGCAGGGTCTAGGTGAGTGGCAGGACCAAAACAACACCGAATCTTCAGCACAAGAGGGAGGCGTATGGCTTAGTGGTATAGTGCGTTGGTGTTCGGATCAGGGGGAGCACAGGTTCAAACCCCACTGCAGTCAGCATGTCGTTGTGTCCCTGGGCAAGACACTTCACCCCAAATTGCTCCTGTGGGGATTGTCCACAGTATTGAGTATGTAAGTCGCTTTCGATAAAAGCATCTAACAAGTGACATGTAACAAGAGTAAACAAATGGAAATATTGCTAATATTGAAAGTAGTCCAAAGGTTGGTTAGACATTTGATCCAATTTCTGTTTAAAATCCTCCCAGTTTAGGGAGGATTTTAAAAAGAAAATTACAAAAAAATACCCAAACTTGTTAAATAACAACCACATCAGTAGGTCAGTGTTAATGGATACTCAATCAATCAATTAATGTTTATTTAGCCCAATATCACAAATGTTACATTTGTCTCAGTGGACTTCACAGTTTGTACAGAATATCAGTATGACAATACGACACCCTCTGTCCTTAGACCCTCACATCGTACAAGGAAACACTTACAGAGAAAAACCCCACAGTTTAAAGGGGGAAATGGGAGAAACCTCAGGGAGAGCAACAGAGGAGGGATCCCTCTCCCAGGATGGACAGACGTGCAATAGATGCCGTGTGTAAATTGAAAAGATAATACATTTACAACATAGGTAGTCCAAATGTTTGGAAATGCATGTGTCTCCAATAAGAAGATTAATCCACGAGGATATCCATCCAGGACTTATGATCCAGGACCACAGCAACAGGCACAGCCACGACTCAAGATCCAGGACTCAGGACCACAGCAACAGGATCAGCCACGACTCAAGATCCAGGACTCAGGACTGCAGCAACAGCATCAGCCACGACTCAGGACCCCAGGGTTAATCGGAACATGAGAGTACACAGGTACAGACAGAGAGAAGGAAGAAGTAAGATGTCCCCCGACAAACTAAGCCTATAGCAGCAAAACTAGGGGCTGAATCTAATCAGCCCTAACTATAAGCTTTATCAAAAAGGAAGGTCTTCAGGGCACTCTTAAAAACGGATAGGGTGTCTGCCGCCCGAACACAAACTGGAAGCTGATTCCACAAATGTGGAGCTTGATAAGTAAAGGCTCTGGCTCCCATTGTACTTTTAGAGACTCTAGGAACAATCAACAACCCTACATTCTTGGAACGCAATGCCCTAGTAGGACAGTAGGGTATAATGAGTTCTTTAAGGTAAGATGGCGCCTGCCCATTAAGGGCTTTGTAGGCGAGAAGAAGAATTTTAAATTATATCCTGTGTTCTATAGGGAGCCAGTGTAAGGCAGCCAGAACAGGAGTAATGTGGTCCCTTTTCCTAACTCTGTATAGTTAGGAACCATACTCTCACTTTGATCTAGCTTACCATAAATGTAAAAATGTTGTATGTGCATGCCTTTGTATAGGACCATTATCTTAAGGACTTGCACAAGAAAACAAAGGTTCTCATTCATAACACTGTTCGATGTCTCACTATGGGATGCGCCTCATCGCGGAGCAAACAGAAGCATCAATCTCATTACGCCAATCCTGATTGGCTGGTGATCTTGACGTCAGCGTCAGGGGAATCCACCCCATATAAGTAGCTTGCGCTACGTCGCATGCGTCATTCAAACACCTCTTCTCGCTTCAGAGCACATCTCTATGGTAGCCGGGCTAGCTTAACAGTCCACAGACTGAACCCAAATCTAAATTTCGGTCGACGGGCGCTCGCCGGCTACCCTTCCTGCTTCGCAAGAAGACTGCTAATACTAACACACCAGTTAGTATTATAATCGACCTCGCCGTTTCTTCCTCGGGAATTAAGGTATGGTTTTGATTTTTTCAAGCTACCAACACACCTGTCGCTACCAACACAAAACGTTTTTTATTTTCTCTTTCTCACGGAGGAGGAAAGGATTAAAAGAATATTAACACTCCAGTTAATATTCTTTGAGAAAAAAGACCTACACCGTCCTCTTTTTCTCCGGATTAAAGACAGGTTGGTAACACTTTTTTCTCGACGACGTACCTGTTACGAACGGGTCCTCTCCACGCCACGCGGCGAACAAGATGGACGCCTCTCTCCCTCACACCAGAGGAGTCAGGGACTCGGAGGTTCGACTCTGCGGCTGCGGGTTGAAAATATCAGGCACAGACTCACACCAGGTCTGCTCGTCCTGCCTCGGGCTGGAACACGCCCAGGAGGCTATTGACAACCCCGGCTCGTGTGGGCATTGTGCCCGTTTCACCATAAAGAGCCTCCGCCGACGGTTAGCATGCCAAGCTAGCTTGTCGGGACAGGACCCCCTCATGTCCGTTGATTTGCCGGCTGGCAATCAAGACGCGGGGGCGTCCGCCGCAGAGATTGAGCCCCGCACTGTGTCGGTCTGGGGCTCATCAACAGCGGAAGCTGCAGAACCGGAGTCCCGCGCCATGTCAGGCTGGGACCCGGTGGCGGCAAGAGACGTGGGAACGGAGCCCCATGCTTTACCAAGCTGGGGCTCCCGGCTAGACCTCACCATGGTTTCGCCCGCGGAGGATGTCCTGGAATTGGATTACATGGAGGACGAAGAGGATGCCTCTGAGTTCCTCCTGTCTGATTCGGATGAGCAAGAAGACGATATCTTCATGTCATCGGCTCAAGCTGCAAAGCCGGGAGCGATGGCTGCTCTCCCGGGCGATAGCACACCAGCTTCGCCCTGTCTGAGCATGGACCTGCAGGCCATGTGTCAGCGTGCCGCGTCCAGGCTAGACATCCCGTGGCCCGAAATGGCCAAGGAGACCTCCAGGTCTTGTTACAAGGGGAAACATTTTCCCCAAGCAACGAGGACAAAGAGTCAACTCCTTCCGGTATTCCCGGAGATGTTGGATGAGGTGTCGGTCTCGTGGAGAGACCGGCCCTTTAGCAACAAGGCCCCAATCCAGGGTGCCTCCTCCCTAGATTGTAACGAGAGGCTCGGCCTGCTCCGCATACCGCCTATGGCCCGCAGCCCACCTCCTACCGAGGATGGGCCCGTCACCAAGCAGGAACCCCACGCTGCCAGCGAAGGCAGACCGATTCCAGTCGACCATGACTGAACGGTCCTACAGAGCCGCAGCGTTGTCCGCCAGGGCTCCGAACGTTTCCTCGCTGCTAACCAAGCGGAGCTCTGTGAGGATCTGTCGAGCAATCCTGGACCGGCCGTTCTGGATGAGATGGCCGCGGTCACAGACATTTGTCTCCGTGTCCAACGCTGCGCCGTCCAGGCCACGGGCAAGGCAATGGGGATCATGGTGGTGCAGGAAAGAGCTTGATGGCTCAACCTCACCAACCTCCCAGACCGGGAAAAGGAGGATGTGCTTGACATGCCCATCGTTCCCGAGGGGATTTTCGGCTCTGCTCTCGCCTCCATGCAGAGGAGATGCGAGTCGAAAAAGAAGGAGGACGAGGCCCTCCACCTCTGCCTCCCTCGAAGGGTCCAGCCGCTGCCTTCACAGCGGCAGTCCTTCGACCAAGCTGCCTCTAACCCTGCTCGGTTCAAAATACCCAAACAGCAGAGGTCGCAGCCCGCCCCGAGTCCCCAGCCCAGGCAGGAGACGAGGGCGAGTTGGCCTAGAACATCTCCGGTCCCGGCTGCAGCCCAGGCGCAGCCGACCCAGAATTTCGGCCAGCAGTCGAAGAAGAAGAAGCGAGCGGCCTGACAGCCCCTCCTTCTCTCCTCTGTGACAGAGCTGGAAGTCCTCGGTTCCCCAGCTCTGGATGTGTTCCCGCCGCCTCGAGAGATGCCTCAACACCATCCTCAAGTCCGCAAAAGCACATGTCACAAGTTTGTTGTTGTATCTAGAATAAACCATTTTCCGCTGACGCATCCAGGCTTCAAGCCAAGGGCGCAGCTCAAAAAAATTAAAAGAAAAACAATAAAAACAATAAACAGTCCGTCAACTGTTCCCCTTCTGAGAGCAGCTACGGCTTCTCTCAAAAGGCGGATTATAGACGGGTCTGTGAAGGCACCACCATCACCCGCATGCGCAGTGCTGGCTGGGGCTGTGAAGGCACCACCGTCACGCGCATGCGCAGTGTCGGTGGGGATTGTCGAAATGGGGTACCACCGTGTTCAGACACTAGAGGGCCCCATAACACAACAAATAGAGACTCAGAGGGTAAGAGACGTGACATCTCCGCTGGCTCTAAGGAGCATACAGTGGGAGATGCTCACAACATCTGCTTGGGTTTTCAAGACAGTAACACGGGGCTACAGACTCCAATTCGCTGTCATCCCCCCTTGCTTCTCGGGCATTCTGTATTCACAAGCCTGAGGAGAGTCAGCCCATATTCTGGAGAAAGAGATCCTCTCACTTCTAGAAAAGAGGGCTATATCTATAGTACCCGCCGAGCAGAGTCAGGGCAGCTTCTATTCCAAGTACTTCCTCGTTCCCAAACGGGGAGGGAACGGAATTCGGCCAATACTAGATTTGAGGGCTCTGAACAAATATCTAAAAAGATACAAATTCAGAATGCTCACTCACACATCTCTGCTGCGTCTCGTGCGACAAAACGACTGGTTTACATCAGTCGACCTGAAAGATGCGTATTTCCACATCCCAGTATATTACCCACACAGGAAATATCTGAGGTTCGCATTTCAGGGGATTTTCATTTCATTTCAAACCTTTATTTAACCAGATTGGTCCCATTGAGATCATAGATCTCTTTTTCAAGGGAGACCTGCAGCATATAGGTTCCACATGAAACATAAAACAATAAAGGACATTATACATTATATTTACAGGATACATAGTTATAGACATTTACAAGTGCCCATTGTATCGGCAAGCATTTCATTTACCCTAGCTTTAAAAACATGCAGAGGAATGAGATTGCTCAGTTTCAATTCTTGCTGAAGATTGTTCCAAGCAAGTGGAGCTGCGCACATAAAAGCTGTCTTACCTGAGACAGTCCTTGCTCTTGGCACATCTAACAAGACCACATCATGTGACCTCAGACAATAGCTGCTTGCAACTCTCTGTGTTATCAGCGAGCAGATATAATACGGGAGTTTACCCAACAAAGCTTTATAGATAAAAGTGTACCAGTGACTGAGCCTCCGTACAGAGAGAGATGGTAAACCTGCCTTGGTATACAGTGTACAGTGATGAGTAAGCGCTTTACAATTTGTGACAAATCTCAGAGCACTGTGATACGCAGCATCCAATTTGCTCAGGTAATTGGCAGGTGCATTCATATACAACAAATCCCCATAGTCCAGCACAGGTAAAAAGGTCACAGTGACTAGCCTTTTCCTGGCCTCAAGCGAGAAACAGGACTTGTTTCTGAAAAAGAAACCTAGCCTAACCCTCAGTTTTTTTAGCAGGTTATTGACATGAAGTTTAAAAGAGAGACAATCATCAAGCCAGATACCAAGGTATTTGTAACAGGCAACAACTTCAAGTTTTGTTCCTTGCGTAGTTACAATATCTAAAACAGGCTCTGGAGTCTTTTTAGCTTTTGAAAAGAGCATTACCTTGGTTTTCTCAACATTTAAAAGAAGCTTTAGTTCAGAGAGCTGAGTCTGAATAGTGTTAAAAACAGCTTGTAATTTAACAACAGCCTCTTTAATGGAGGGACCTGCACAATACATTACAGTATCATCCGCATAAAAATGTAAAGTAGCTTCATCCACATTATCACCTACACTGTTAATATATATGGAGAATAAAAGTGGTCCTAAAACAGAACCTTGTGGTACACCATTAGAAATGTTTAACCACTCAGAAGACAGCCCATCAAAGTGAACACATTGGGACCTTTCAGAGAGGTAGTTCACAAACCACCCCCACTGCATGGCTGGATATGCCTATACTGAGTAGCCTCTGCTTTAAGATGCGATGATCAACGGTGTCAAATGCTTTGGAAAGGTCAATAAACAGAGCTGCACAACTCTGCTTATTATCTAAAATAGTAGTAATGTCATTTACCACTTTCATTGTCGCAGTGATGGTGCTGTGTTTCTTTCTGAAGCCTGACTGATGTTTAGACAGGATGTCATTGTTACATAAAAACTCCTTTACCTGTTCACTCACTAAGCGTTCGAGCACCTTAGCCAGAACTGACAACTTAGAGATTGGCCTATAGTTATTTAAAATAGTTGCGTCCCCTCCTTTCAGTAAAGGCAAGACGTAAGCAGACTTCCATACTTTTGGAATTGTGTTCGTGCTGAGGGAGAGGTTAAAAAGAGAAGTAAGAGGTGGAGCAATAAAATCTGCAGCTATCTTTAAAAAGAAAGGTTCTACGTTGTCCGGGCCAGCCGGTTTCCTAGGATCTAACTTGGATAATGCTTCATGAACAATACCAACAGTTAAAGGAGTAAAACTGAAAGGGTTTTCCAGACCACATTGTTCAGAGTCAAGGATTGGAGCGTTCACAGGAGCCACACAGCCAAACAGAGAGCCACAAGACACAAAATGCTTATTAAAACAATTTAGCATAGTAGCCCTGTCTGATATAGTGCCAGATGCTGTGGTAAGGCACGGAGGTAGCTCATTTGGGATATCACCAGTGGAAATCGATTTTATGGCTTTCCAAAATTTCCTAGGATTATTCAGGTTTTCTGTGGTAACCGACAAATAGTACTTTGATTTAGCACTTTTTATTTGGGATGTGAAGCTATTTCTTAGCTGCCTAAAACGTAGCCATTCTACCTCTGAGCCTGATTTCCTAGCCTTAGCCCAAGCATTATTTCTCTCATGAAGGAGACTGGACAGCTCAGCAGAAAACCAGGGATTGTTTCGTCCCTTCACTCTAAATTTACGCAGAGGTGCATGTCTATCTATAATTTTCATAAAACCAAGATAAAAATAAGACCATGCAGTTTCTACATCAGCACACAAATTGATTCTACCCCAATCAAAATCAAACAGATCATGTAAAAAACCCTGCTCCACAAAGTGTTTTTTGTCTCTCTTTGTGATGATACGTGGTTTAACCTTTTGGACCTTAGTGTCCCTAATTGTGGCTACAACACAGTGGTCACTCACATCATTAGCAAATACTCCCACAGATGAGTATTTATGTGGAACATTTGTTAAAATTAGATCAATTAAGGAGGATTTATTTGGGGACTTCATATTTGGGCGAGTAGGACTGTCTATAATCTGGGTAAAATTCAATGAGGTACACAGGTTTTTAAAATCCTCTGACACAGAAGTTAACCAGTCCCAATTAAAATCACCAAGCAGCACTATTTCCTTGTAGGAAAGTTGCGATAACAGTTTTGCCAATGACGATAAAGAGTCCTTGACAGCCGAAGGGGCCCTGTAGCAGCCCACCTCCATGAGCTGTTGACCCTTTGTTACCTCAATATTCACGGCTAAAAATTCTAGCTGTTTACCAACAGATTTGGAAACCATATTAGTTACACAAAACTTATTTTTCACATAAATGGCAACGCCACCACCTTTTTTAGGGCGGTCAGTACGATATACACTGTAACCATTTATGTAAATTTCAGAGGCCAAAATGGATTTATCTAGCCACGTTTCTGATAAGACAATGACATCAGCATCAGTAGAACTCGCCCAAATACGGACAAAATCTAATTTAGGTAACAGACTACGCACATTTAAATGAATTAAACCTAGCCCAGATCTAGATATAAAATCAGCAGGAGTAGCTATTTGACTAATACTGCTCGGTGGACCTGGATTTGGCTGTACATTTCCTGATAGTAACAACAATAAAAATACCAAGCACCTTTTCCTCTTAATCAACACACATACATTGTCAGCTGTTCTAGAGTCACCAGCAAACTTCGCGAAAGTGAGATTAGAGTTTAAAAAACAATTCTGAAGGACCATCGTAGCAGGCATGTGAGAAAGACAAACATTTTCCGAAATGAATGTCCGCGACAGTGCAACCAGCAATTGTTTGTGCAACACCTCCGAAACTGTACAGGGGATGTCCACAGCGGGCGGCAGAACATACCCGAATCCAGTAGATTGTTCAGGACGACTAGCGATCTTCTCCTTGTCCAGCACAGCCAAGAAAAGGCACAGCAGAAACACGACACCCGCCATTCTCCCAGTCCAGCACAACAGTATCCACGCTGTTCCCGGAGCAAGGTGGAGCAGGCCTCAGCTACAGCAGCACAGCACAGCAGAGCAGAGCAGGTGGAACCAGGCCTCAGCGGGCGGCAGCACAGCAGAGCAGGTGAAACCAGGCCTCAGCGGGCGGCAGCACAGCAGAGCAGAGCAGGTGAAACCAGGCCTCAGCTACAGCAGCACAGCAGAGTAGAGAAGGTAATCCCACCGCGTTACACCGGCTATTTAATCCACTTTACATCTCCGCCGGTAGCACAGGCTCGGAGAGGAGCGGCGATACGCGGTGTGAGTAGCGGCGAGAGGAGCAGCAAGAGGAGCGGCAAGAGGAGCGGCAAGAGGAGCGGCAAGAGGAGCGGCGATACGCGGTGTGAGGAGCGGCGAGAAGGGCGGCGAGAGGAGAGCCGGGACCACACTTCCGACTCTTTATCTCTGCAAGAGTTGCTCCCTCTCGTGCTAAATCCACTCGGCGGGCAAAAGTAGGATCCCAGAAGTGATTCGCCCAGTGTGGAGTGGCTCCTGAAACCCTTCCCGACGTGCCTTTAGTGGAACTCGGGTCCGCTGTGGTGGATGAGGTTGAACGTGGCCCTCATTCGGAACTCAGCAAAGGTGGATCACGTCTCAGCGCTGACGGCATGTAACCTGTTCCTCAGGTGAGTTTCAGAGTGAGCAGCAGCAAGCCAGCCAAGCCCACGAAATGGGATCTGTTACGAATACAGAGTACTTCCCTTCGGTCTGTCTCTCAGTCCAAGGGTGTTTGTACGGTGTACGGAAGCCGCGATAGCCCCGTTAAGACAATAGGGTATTCGCCGGGCACCTACCTGGACGACTGGCTGCTTCTCGCACAGTCGGAGCAGGAGGCTATTACGCAGACAAATGTCCTCGTAAAGCACCTGCTCGACCTGGGTTTCGTAATAAACACAGAGAAGAGCATGTTGTGCCCAGCACAGACTCTACTCTTCCTGGGTTTACACCTGAACTCGGTGCCCTTTACAGCCCGCCTGTCAGCGGAAAGAGTGAGAGCTTTCAGAGCTTGTCTCGCTCATTTCCAGCTGCGCAAACATGTTCTCTTCAGATCATGCCTGCGGTTACTGGGGCTCATGGCGTCAGCCATCCTGGTCGTACGATTGGGACACTTACACGCGTCATGGCGCGCGGAGAGTAATGGTTACGGTGAAATGCGTAATGGCACTGCGTCACTGGCTGCACCCGACTTTTGTAGTACGGGGCGTGCCTATGGGTGCTGTCCTTTCACGGAAGGTGGTCACCACAGACACGTATGTCTGACGGGCTGGGGAGGTATTTACGAAGGTCGCCCGGTGAGGGGTCTCTGGAGCAGAAACCTCCAGTGGGCGCACGTAAATTACCTGGAGCTTTTAGCGGTGTTCCTCACCCTAAAACGCTTTCTGCCTTTTCTCAGAGGACATCATGTCCTCGTCAGGACAGACAACACGACCACAATATCGTATATAAACCGCCAAGGGGGTTTGCGTTCTCTCCAGTTACACATGCTGGCACGCAAACTGATCTTATGGAGCGGCGGACGTCTCCTCTCTCTGAGAGCGACGCACATACCAGGAGTGATGAACCTCGGGGCGGATCTGCTGTCCAGAGGTGCACCACTATATGCAGACTGGACTCTACATCCAATGATTGTGAGTCAGCTGTGGGTGCGTTATGGCAGAGCCGCGGTGGATCTGTTCGCATCAAAAGAAAATGCTCAATGTCAGCTGTTCTTTTCAATGTGCGATCTAAATGCACCGTTAGGCATGGACGCGCACGTTTGGCCTCCGGGCCTTCTGTACGCGTTCCCACCCCTGGCTCTGATACCCCCAACTCTGGCCAGAGTGAGAGAACAACGCCACACACTTATCCTGATAGCTCCGCACTGGCCCGCAATGTACTGGCTGGTGGAGATATATCAGCTGCTGTGCGGGCAGCCATGGCAGCTCCCACTACGCAGGGACATACTGTCTCAGGTGGGGGGGGCGATCTTTCACCCACACCCAGAGCGCTTGGCACTATGGGCCTTGCCCGTGAGTGGTACAATCTGAATACAGTGGGACTCCCTCAGAAGGTGATAAACACTATTCAGAGTGCGAGAGCTTCCTCCACCAGGTCTCTCTATGACTGTAAGTGGAGGGTGTTTGAGGAGTGGTGCCTTAAAAAGGACACATCTCTTTTCAATGTCCTGTCGGGGTGATTTTGTATCATTTCTACAGGACTTGATTGATAAACACAGAGCTTTCTCTACGATCAAAGTGTACCTGGCTGCTATTGATACGAGTCAGGATCTGCAGGCACTTTCGGGTCGGCGTGCTCATTCGACTCGTGGACTGGCTACATCCTGGGCTTTGCTCAAGGGTGTTTCCATCCAAGACTTTTGTGCAGCAGCGAGCTGGTCCTCGCCGCTCACTTTTGTACACTTTTACAGGCTAGACGTCTCTGCTCCTAGTGTGGCCCGAGCAGTGCTGGGCACCTTGTTGAGTCAGAGCTCTACCTGTTAAGTTCTGGTTGGTTTGGTGAATTTCGAGATAAGCTCGTCTGGCAATACGGGAGCTACAATATCCCATAGTGAGACATCGAACGGAGTGTTATGAATGAGAACTATAGGTTACTTACGTAACCCCAGGACTAAGAGTAACATGTAGTGAGATGTCTCACCAGACGGCCCTCCTTGCTATGGTGAAGCGAGAAGAGGTGCTTATTTTGAATGACGCATGCGACGTAGCGCAAGCTACTTATAGGGGGTGGATTCCCTGACGTTGACGTCAAGATCACCAGCCAATCAGGATTGGCGTAATGAGATTGATGCTTCTGTTTGCTCCGCGATGAGGCACATCCCATAGTGAGACATCTCACTACATGTTATTCTTAGCGCTGGGGTTACGTAAGTAACCTATAGTTATTCTAGGCAAATTGATTGATGATATGAACTTAGTATTTTGTCATACTAATATGAGACTGTTTTGGTTGCCAAGACAGAGATTCATTTTACAAATTTGTTTTAATATTATAAGCTTATAAAATGGAGAGCTTCCTTTTGAATTACTTTCAAATGCAATTTGAACAGCAGAGCAAATATATAATTTAGTTGGGGTCAATGCCTTTAAACTCCACCACTTCTTATAAATATCTTGGTTTGGATTTTAATGAAAATATTATGTGTAAGGGCCTGTGATGAATACTATAAAATATTGCACTGCTGACCTTGGTTATTCAACATTTTTCAAACTTTATGATTCAATGGCTCTTATTTTATGCTGCAGGAGTATGGGGTTTTAAGAAAGCCCCTGACAGTAATGTTATTCAGACTCGAGCAGTGAGGTGTTTTCTTGGGGTGAATATATATACTGCAGAGAGGGCTATAGAAGAGAGCATGGGATGGGAGTCATGTCTTGGAAAGCAGATATATGAAAAGCCTTGTGCAGTTGCCAGAAGAGAGGCTGATCAAAAAAGACCCTTAATTGGGATAGAGCACACAGTTATCCTTGATCAAGAGAAGTCGCTGCAATATGTTATCTTTCTGATTCACACTTTATTTCTTAGTGTAACTTATATATAGTCAAACCAAAGTATGTACATTTAGTTTTAAAGAGTAAACAGGGAGATAATATGCATTCATCCTTTTTTTCTCACTCTTATAACCCTTTTTCTTTTGAGAATGTGTGGCAACTGTTACACTCAGGAGATATAAAATGGTCCAGAAATACAACAAAAATTAGGGGTTGCTGGCTTGAAGACGTTCCAGCATTCATCCAAGACGCCTAATCTGTGTTTCTGACAGGTGGAGTCCCTAAGCATTTAAACCTCTTTGGTGTGTTCACCTTGATGAGGTTAAGGGAAGTTGTCAAAGTCAAACGGCAATCATGATCATCTTGAGTCTTATGAATGTAAGTGTAACTTGCTGGAAAATAGCCTGGGAAAAATCATCTGTTCAGTAATGGTTGTTCCACTTTGACGTGGATGGCCTCCTTTACTCCTCTCTAATCTGTCTTATCTGTTCTCGTGTGAAGCATAGAGGTCAATATACCAACTGTCTCCAAGAACCAATTTATTTTTAAAAGGCTTAAATTAGATAAGGTGAGAGTTATGCCCTCCTGTAAGCAAACCGTTTGTACTATAATTAGTTAAGTCATTTGGTAATGTTATAATTTGGCTTTTTAGCAGGTGCATGATGAATTAAAATGAGTGCTTGTGCCTGTGTGACTCAGCCTTGTTAATGGCTTTTTATAGAGCGCAGATGCTTTGTGCTTTGAATATTTGTTTATGCGTCCTGCATCTTTTTCATCCATGGGACCAATTACCATCTTGAAATATAACTGTTTTATGATCGGCCATGCCACACTAGTGTTTGATTTTTTTCCCTGAGACATTGAAGGATAAACTGCTACATTTTCCATGAATGCTAATACATTCACTGCCAGATGGATATAAATCAAAGCCTTCTTTCATAATGGCCTGAGTAGAGGCAATCCCAGGTTCACAACAAACCCCCAGCCCATCCCGGGATCACTGGAAAAGTATTTGTTGGCTGTGCTGGTCGAATTAATTCTGCTAATAAGTAGAGGCCAGCGGATATACGGTTATATGCAGTTTTATATCCTGTGTGGTGCTCAGCTGCTTACCAAGGACTCCAACACCAACTTAATACTCCCCTTCCCGTCAATCCAGTTTACCCTTATGCCAATAACATGTTTTGTTTTCATTATTACAAATGCAAATAGGCCCCCATCTCTCTCATATTCTTATAGGTTGTTCGTAGATTCACACTGTGAAGCTAATGGGTGGCTGTTGTCAAAAAAACAAAAGCAGACCATGACTCTGCATTGTGTCACATCTGCTGTGTGAGAGGGCCGCTTCAACCTTCTATTCATTATTAATAATACTAGATGTCTTCTGGGTACCGACACAGGAAATGTAATTACTTTGTATTGCCCACAAGTTGTCATTTCCTAAAGTGCCATCAGGAAAATAAGAGTAATTAAAGCATGTGCCCAGCCAAGAACGAAAAGTAATAAAGGCACACATGCGAACATGTTTCTGCTGTGCGCACACACATTCTCTCTCAGATCAAGGGCAGGGCAACAGTGCTCTCTCTAAAAGATCCAGATGGGTGATGCATTACAAAGCTCTCAGAGGCTGGTTCACTTTGGCCATGACTGCACCATATAGACACACTAATGCCATAGACAAAATGAAACCACTTGCAGTAGCCGTGCCAGGATTGGAATGAACTGCAGAAAAACTGTCTCGTCTGTTCAGACAGGGCTCTCCTGGGATTCATTTGTTGCATAATTCCATGTTATATCGACCTTTCCTGTCTTTCGGATCAGACATTCATGAGTCAAATTAAAAATTGTGGGCTCTAACGATTCATTACACGTCTCCTCAATAATACTCATTCTGCTCAATTATGTGTTTTATATTTACTCTTGCAGTAAGCCTCCACATTCAACAACTGTATACATTACAATTCAAGTTGATTAATGATAAAATGTTCTATAATGTTATGTTGTCACTACCACAACAACACAACACAAAACAATTCCTAAAACAGATAGTAAGCAATACTTCTAAGAACTGAGTTAAGAATATTACAATAAGCAATGTAAAATAAAGTAATATACAATTTAATTAATGATTTTAAGGAGTTATTATTATATGATAAATAAAATCAAAAAGATTATAATATTTCATTATGTAGTTCACTGCAAAACAGGATTTGTTCGTTCTCTCAGTGCCATCTTGTGTACATGGCAGTGAATTGCAGATAGTATCACGGTGCAGCAGTACTGAGGTACAACAGACAGTGTCGCCCTTGGGCCATGCCAGGAACATCAATACTAGATGACCTGCAGTTTTGGGCAAGCAGGAACAAGGTAGATAGTGAGAGAACAAAATGAATAGACTATGAACTTCATTGCCTCAAAGGATAAACAATGTTTTGTCTTTACCCTGATGGTAAGGATATGTAGTTTTGACTTATTGAGCAGTGTCATCCTGTAATACAAAAATATCACAATTGATATGTAACAGTGTAGAGAAACTGTGAAAAAACATTATTCACTTAAAATGTCATGTTTTTCAGCCTTCTCATATACGATATATATATATACACAATATGATTTGTGTAATATTGTATACTTTGCTTGCTAGCCGTTTAAATTTCAATAATACAACTATATATATGTAGTCAAGGATGACTGATGAAGATTATATTTTTGGGGTAAATTAGCATTGTTCAATGTTTAAATCATTTGCAAACAATATCCAGTTAAATGTCAAAACTCCAGATTTTGAGTTTAAACATGTTGCCGAGGCGATATGGATACGTACGTTTATGTTTTTCTTAAGTTTACTACCGCACAACCCCCCAAAAAGGAGTGGGCAGTCTTACGTCATTGTTTTGCAAAAGCTCCATTTAGTCCACACACACTAAAAGACAAGCTGGCATTTAACATGTATCCACTCTTTGGAGCGAAATAGTAGATTTTACTTCATGAATGAGAAACACAGCAGCTTAGCATGGAGAGAGGGGTTCTAACTGAGTTAAAAAGATGTTTTTAAATGTATCCGACTTAATATGGACAAACTCTAATCGAATCATGGTAATACGATTGCTGATATTTTATGGACTGTCTAAGCAGTGCAGTTGCTCAACACAGACACTCCCATTCCCCCTGGATCCTATTGTGAATGTGTGCAGTGAGCTGGCTCATTGGGCCCTCATGGTGAATGGCCAGCATCCATTCACTCAGCATACAGAAGCTCATTAGAACTCTATAGACACACAATTGTGAGGCTCACATTAGAAACTTCCTCCTCTGAGGCACAGACACCGCACACAAAGTGCCAGTTTGCTGCTAAGCTAAGCGCATTGTCTCCTTGATTCATAGAGCTTGGCCCTCCATTCACGATATTAAGTTCGAGTGGTGGAATATCAATTGCGTGTGCAATGGGCCGGTATCTTTTTAAGAGCTTTAGTGGGGTTAAAAAGGAGAGAAAAGGGATCTCAGCAAGTCTGCAAAGTGCTAGCTTTCAACAGGGCCATTGTGGGGGTTTTGAATGAAGGGACCCCTGTTTTTTTCCCTCCAATTCTAAAAAGAGATGGACATCAAATACATTCACATGAACTTGCTTCAGGGTGTTTCCAAGACGTACTGTTTGAGAATAGCCTAATTATACCTCCCTTTCTTGGAGAGCTCTATTGGAATCTGGCTAATTACGAAGTGGTGAATCTTAATGATGATACGCTCTTAGCAATGCCTTTAAAATCGGCACACAAGTCACGTGAGATTGGTTCATCTAAACATGTTAAATGTCGATGAACACAGAGAAATATATGATTATTAGAGGAATAAATTATGCTTTTAGGAGCGTTGTTAGTTCTAAGGTGCTTCTAACAGCTTTAGCTACACGTTCCCATTCAATGCTGAAAGTATAATTAAAGAAGAAGAATGTTTTCTCCTGTAAGAAAAAAGCTAAACAAGCATCCTCAATGTAATCACATAAAAATAACTTGACCACATGTAGATCATTAGTCAGAGAATAAACAAATACAGTTATTGAAAGCACAGAAAGCTAGCTCCTGTTTTCTTTCTGTCATATGCACAAATGACTCTCCACCAAACAAAAACCCTTGGGGGACTATCAAAGCCACGAGTCTATATGAAGCATGTTAACACGCACTCACTACACAAAAGTAGATAGCGCAGACTTGCTAACACTCATCATGTGACAGACCGCTATGCCTTCTCCACCAGTCTGAGGAATAAAACCTCAAATTTGATTACAAGCAACCTTTGGCTCCCTGGCCATCGCACAATAGGCTGAGCTGTCTGGGCCAATTTCCATGCTCAGCATGAGGTATCTACACGCGCAGGCTGGCGCTCCCTGCCACCCCCCCCATACCCCCCAACCAGTGGATATGCCTGTTTACTGTGCCTAAAGTCCGGGTCTGTCGCCCCTCTTGTTGGACTTCCTATTATGATACTGAAGATCATTAGTTGCAGTGTGAAAGGTTACACAAGCTTTTCATTGGATTTGTTTGTACCACAACATCCCTACATGCATGTGTGTGTTTGTATTAAACTTCCTTTTTTTACATTTGCAACCTCCAAATATGCAGTGTATGCCCCACTACACCGACGATGGGCACAACATAAATATTCAAGTGACTGAGTCTAATACCCGGAGCTACATGGATATCTCAAAGATTACATATCCTACCAGGAGCTTAACCCCTCCATACATGTAAAATATAGGTTTTGACTGGCACATTAACAAGCCTAAAAGTTACCAATATTAAACAAACTGATTGGTGTTACTCAATAAACAAAAATGCTGGAAATGTAAAATATATGGATTGTGGAAACATCGCTATTTGAAAGACAATTACAAATTGTGAGTATGTGTATATTATGTGAAATACAGTCACAACAACTTTTTTTACAAGTTATATAAAACAATAAAATAAATGAAGTAGTAAAAGTAAAGTTGAATTATATCGAACAATGAATTCAAGTCCTATTTTGCAGTTGTATACAATTAAAACAACAACTTTTGAAAAATGCTAACCAAATTGATTAAGAAACTAAACTTGAATTACATGTTGCTTACATTTGAGGAGAAATGTGTTGGAAAGGTAATTGCATTCCTTTGTCAACCAATATTTATCCACACTAAAGTGGCTTGTTTGTGGATCGTTTTGCAATCAAGAGAACCCTCACAGAGCAGTGCTGCAGGATCGAAACTGAAAAAAAGCAGATTGCAAATGAACTGCTCAGGGGTTGGAATGAGGCACAATGGGAGGCAGGAGAAAAGAGAAAACTATTTACTACTGGGGAAGACTGTTTGGTGCATGTTAAACTTTGGCCAGCAGTTCATTGTCTCTGGTGTCTATCATTTAATAGGCTAGTTGACATAATGAATGAGCCAGACCCACCTTCTGCCACTCCAGAAAGGCCCCAGCCTTATCTGAATTGAGAAGCACATTAGAGCCTCTCAACCAATCACGACACAGCCCTGTAGCAAAGTGCAGGGCGAAAGAGGAAGAGCAGAGGACTTTTGTTTTCCTCAGTTTAATGAAGTTGGCCTGGTCACTCAAGAAAGGATTAAAGGAGAATTTAGTGTCACTGAGCTGTGACTGCTGAAGAGGGAACTCAAGTGTTCGGGTCACTGTGTGAACAGGATGCTCTCAGTGCAGAGCTGCACCAGGAGGAATATGGCCGGCTCTCCTCCTGCTTTTCCCGGCTTTGGTAACTCTGGAAAGAGTTTTCTTATTGACAATCTGCTGCAGTCACAGACACCTTCAGCCCGCCCAGAAACAATACAAGGTGGACACCTGCGACGGGCCGCATGTGAACGACCTAGGAGAATCTGGGGCTGTGAGCATGGAGCCTACCAAAGCCAGGGCCACAGTCCCCAGCATAGGAAAGACTTGGGAGTACCCCTTCTAACACACACAGGTAAACAGGTTTTTATTCAAGCAGATCTGATATTTTTATATTTTGTCAAGGACTTTAAATATGTGAAGCTAGATGTTTACATGTCAGCCAATGTTTTATTATTTGTATTTTATTTCTGGAATATTATTAAATATTGTTAAGTTTTTTAAGTTTAATACATTCTCGATTTTAAGATGGACATTATAGGTTTTAAATACATTTTTGGGAATTATATATTTATCCTTGTAAGAGAAAGTACAGCGTAAGTAACTGACCTACTGCCATTTTCTTAACTTGTTTAAAATAATGTAATCAAGAAAGACCATTTCAATTTCCCTGCTTTGCTTTTAGCATATAACTGTTGGGTACCACTTTACAATAAGACCACCCTTATAAAGGGTTTACGAATAGTTTGTAATTCATTTTTTAAATAGGTTGTGAACACTTTCTAAATCATTAATAAGCTTTTATAAGACGTGAGATAAACAGGGCAACTGTGACCGGTTGCTTGCCAAATAGAGAGCCCACATTTATCTACTTAATCTTCTTCATCAGCCAGCATCCTTGGTATCGGTTGCTCACTGAGTTGATTCTCGCTAAGTAGTCAATATAAGGCTTAGTCCTCTCGCCAAATAGTGAGCCTGTGTTGATGTGTTAGAACTGGTTTATAAATGATTCTTAATGATTAATAAAGTGTTTACAACCTAATTCATAACCTAATTATAAACCCTTTATGAATCCTTTATAAAGGTAGTCTTATTGTAAAGTGGTACCAACTGTTGTTTACTAAAGTAAAGAACAACCGTGCGGCCTCCTATATAAAACTTAAATTATGAAATATATTTTAAAATGATGATTGCAGGTCTGTGTAAACTGTTGACATACTCAGGATTGGGGAAAACTGACTTTTGAATAATTGGGTACTACAATATTTGTTTAATATCAAATATAAAATATTTACATTTTAATTAATGGAAGAAAATTAGCAAATTATTACTTTTAAAACATATATTTAAAACACATTAAATGTTTTGCATTGATAAGAAATAACACTAACTAGTCAAAAACAATGTGTTCATTGACAGAGCAAAAAGGATTATTTGCAATTTATTTTCTGACCTAATTTGTGAATTTTTTTCATTTATTTTGGATAATGTAGTCTTAAATGTAGTTCTAAAAACGTTGACATATCAAATAAAATGCTGAAGAAATGTAAATAAACATTTGACAGGGTAAGACTCAAAATGCCTCAGAAGTGGGCGATGATCCAGATCCAGTTCCTTTGTATTATATTATACATGTCTCAGTTACAACATGAATATATCTGATTATTCCTATCTCTCTTTGCAGGTGTACTGAGCAGTGTTTTCCTGCCGAGCCCACATTATATGCTGGCATGCTGCGATGGGTCCAGCCCCCCTCCTGCCTTCTCCAGTGAGTGTTTTATGCCTCATCAGCAATGCCTCAGCTACTCTCTAAGCATTAGCAGCAGGGTCTCCCATGCTTTCCACAGCTAATTACCGATGCAATGCCAAAGAGCTAATTCTCCGCTCAACTCTGCACGGCTCTATTCATAACCATTCACGGCTGTTTAGTATAGGGAAGAGGAGTGGGTTGCAAGGCTTTTAAGAGTCCCTGGGGCCCCCTATTTTGTTCTTGCAAATACACACTTTTACTAACACAAATATGCAGAGCTAATACACATCTTGTCTTCTGTCATATTAAGATCATAATTACCAGGTGTGAATTTCTTCCGCTGAATAAGAAAATGTGTTTTTATCGCTTAGCACTCTTTCACCAATAAGTTTCGTTGTGAATCCAAACTGCTTCAAGTTATATTTTCAGGCAGCATGAATTTTATAATCATCCAGAACATCCTGTAATTACCCTGAAACATTAAAGTTTTCTCTGAATTGCGCTTGACATCTTTAAGTGGATTCAAACTTGTTGAAAGTGCTAGTGCTTAATCGGAATCTACTAGTATTCATTATGTTAAACAAGCCATCTTATTTTGGCACTATCCCACAGCAACTGGAAGTTATTAGTTTATTCAATCTACGATGCCTGTCAAATGTTGTTGAAAAAAGCACAAATCAGAAAGCCCTCATCCCACAGGTCCCTGAAGTCTTCTTAGTAGGTTGACACTTTCCCACAGTGCCCAGCAACTCAACAATGCAAAGTCGGCCGTGACCAATTGGCACATTCACTTCACCATCCACACGCGACCTCACTGCAATTTTTCACTGCAGCAATGAACTCCGCTTAGCACAAAAAACTCGCCCATTTCTCTACAGAAGAGGGCTGGACCAGGAACATCCCCCGGCTATTGTGTAGCTAAAGAGCTTGGTCCGCCAACCCCCCTCCTTTCTCCTGTCCTTCAACTCTCATTCCTGGCCATTTGGAACTTCTTGACTAGGACATAAAGCATTCAAAGAAAGTGACTTTTATAGACTTATTCGAGCTCATCTTCACATACAAACTGGCTTCATACCTGCAAGTGAAAAGATTTAGTGTTGGGCCACTGAACCATCGAGTAATGGCATTTCCATTGAACGGCTCTATTGTGGGTGTCCCACAGTGCTCTATAGCTGGCCCACTAGGGTAGACACACACGTTGCCCAGGAATGACCTGGTAATCAGCTATTTAACTGAAAGCCATTGAGTCCCAATAGAGAAGTGAGAAGCATGTCCAAACCTGTTATGTGCTCCCTAGAGGTGGTCTATGCGCAGATTTGTCGTACAGATTAAAAAGGCAACATTGAATAGATGGCTAAATTGTTCCACTTGACTTTTGTTGTGCGTGCACCTGTGAGTGAAGTAGCGTGGGATTGCTCCTCACAGTTCACCAAATCCCTTTTTCTCAGATGAAGTGGCTTTCTATTCTCTTTAGTCACCCCCAGTTTGTTAAATTTAACAAAAAGAAAAAGAGAAATCAAAAGTGAGGGCCAAAAACAGACATGATCCCGGGTAAAGAATGTAGGAAATGAGATATGGTTATATTTATTGCGGACTTAATTGGATTTTAGCACTTTAAATCAAAATATCCATAATCAAGACTCTTGAGAAATTGGACCAAAATGCGGTTGAATCTCAATTCGCTACACACAACTGCTGAATTCCCATGGCTGCTACTTCTAGCTTTTTTTCTTATGAGGTTAGCATTTTTTCCCACAGTCCATCAATATCATATTCATCGGATTTACCATTATTAATATATGTGGGTTTTTTTATGTTTCAGAGGGAGCAAATATTCAAATGTGGTCTGCTGATATAAGTCCTAAATCACGCAGAGGGATCCTTAGGAGAGCTGTGTTCTCTGACGAACAACGGAAGGAGCTGGAGAGAACTTTTCGGAGACAGAAATACATCAGCAAGACAGACCGGAACAAACTGGCAGCTGATCTCAGTCTCAAGGAGTCCCAGGTAAAAAAAAATATGATTAAGCTTGATCCACTTCTGATCATAAAAGACAGAAAAAGAACGATCAGAGTACACCCTTAGCCATATTTAATTTAACAGATGTGAGAAGTGAAAAAAAACTACAGAAGTTGACCGAGATGCCTCTCCATTCTTTTGCTGCTTTAGGTAAAGATCTGGTTTCAGAACCGTCGTATGAAGTGGAGGAACTGTAAGGAGAAGGAGGTCCATAACACTCGCTCCCCAATGGATGAGCTCATGGCCCGCGGTCTCGCTCAGGAGGAGGAAGAACCTACACAGAACCATCACTCTGAATCAAAAAGTGAGAGATCACCATCACAGAATAGTGCCAGGGACACATGAGTGGCAGTAATGGGTGGAAAGTAAACCAATGACTTTCTTAAATCCACAAAAACTGGTAAAAGGCTACACAACTGGAAAGGTGTCGAGGAATGTGTGGATAGAATAAACTGTCTGTGAAGACTAACATTGACTCTTTTATAAAGCATGTAACCATTTTGTTGAATCATCGTATTGCGTATCACCAGCTTTATTTAGCAATTGTTTATTACACTAACAAGTCTTTCCAGGAAAGACTCCCACTCTTTGATTGTAATTACAATCACTTGAATGCACAAATGAGTCACTTGCTTTTATGCTTTTACATCAGACTTCAAATTTGTTTTGTCATTTAGTCAGCTTTAGAGTAACACTCTGCTAATAATCAAAAAACCTTTTGAAGGCAAATCTCACTTGCTATATTTTGTAAATATATTTTTTCATGATTATGAATGCATAGATCAGGTGTAAATAAAGCGTTTCAATTAATCCTCATTTCCATATTGCTTGTTTTTACTGTGGTGGGCTGTGGAACAATTCAATTGTCAATAAACACTTCTATACACTGTCTACCATTAACAGAAACACTATAGAGCTTGTGGTATCCATTAACAAGAAGATGAACAAAAACGATGATGGTTTAGTTATCTTTTATTATGTTTTTACCTTTTTACAGTCAATGGTCAAAAATGAAATTGTGTCATTCCTATGACAATAAAACAGCAAGAGACATACACACTCCAGTACAGTAAATGCACCCATTACAAGTTGGTAAGAACATAATGTAGATAAAAGCAAATAAGAAACAAAGACTCTTCTATTCAGCCAAAATTAAAAGATACCACACTAAACCTCTTTGCTATCACTATTAACAGTCCGGCTCAGGAAGTGTAGTGCATTTCAGGATACGGAGATAATTTTTCGCCTTGTTAGAGTCTCTGCGGAAACAGTAGAGTAGGTCATGATGGTCCATTGAGTCTAGGTCTGCTTGTGTGTAGAAGGCTGAAGAGGGGACCACACTCTCAGGAGAGTTATAACCCACAGTGTTACTAAGCACTCCCAATAGCTTCATCTGTTGAACACAGAAGAAACATTGAAAAGTGAATTATTTCAAGAAATGAAAAAGGACAACATTGACTGTATACAATTCCAACAAGAGGGTGATACATTGCAAACAACCAAGCCAGATAAAATCACTTAGGCACAGCCAAAAAACACATCTACAACCAAAAGTGATTTGTTACCTTTTCAGTTATTATTGTCACTCCGTCTTTTAGCTCATGCAATATATCACTGATCTCCAGTGCCTTGTTGGAGCTGTAGAGGTTAAAGTCTTGATTTTGATCCTGAGACATGCTCTGGTAGAGCTCAGACAGCGGCTCAACCCAAGCCTGAAGCAGCCTCACGATTACCTCTGTCAGTTGTTCTCTCTGCACATGACAAAGTTGCTTAAATAAATTAATATGACAAGATGCAGGGACATCGCCTAAATGCATAAGTATTATTAACAAAATAAATGCTTACCCCTAGCTTTTGTGCATTCTCCTTATCTTCTGGTGTGAGTATATCATAAGTGTGGCACTTCCGTTTTCTTATGAGATTCTTCCTGGGAAAGAAATATTGCTCCTGTGAAGAGGGGCACACATATCAGACATAGTTATATCAGGGGGGCTCGAAAAATAGCCGACTCCAACGAGGCTGATTGATGATGGAAGAATGGCGGTCGAAAGGTTGATGGATGGTGATAGATGATCAATGTCAGAGCTGAAAGAAAATAACTCACAAATTCAGAGTGCAGATCACTGGAGACGCTGTGCATTCTTGAAGACTGTTGTATGACCCTTTCAAAGAGATCTGATAGAGAAGGAACATGGCATCCAGCCTGTCCATAGGAACAGATTGGGGCACTGACCACCCTCATAGAAAGCTCCAGGTACACCAGCGTAAGAACAGCAAACAAAACTGAGGGGGGAAAAAAACTTTAAGTCATTAAAAAAAACGAAGTAATACATATAACTAAAAACTTTGCGCAGTTAATGTGTCGTCTTTCCATCTTACCCTTCTCCATGGTTCCTTTCTTGCAGTGGAGGACAAAATTATGAGTAGAGCTCTTTTCCCACCAGAAGCTATATAGTGATGACGTTGCTGATTAAATAAATTAGTTAATATACAAAAACGTGATTATTCTCTTTGCATATCATATGCCTCACTTAGTTAACTGCTCAGCCAAAAGCAGACAAAGCTAACTGAGGTGGAATATATACTACACACGCTAAAGACTGGGTTAGGTCATTTTTTTATTTTAAGTTAATGAGCATTAGTGTATGGGACAAATACAAACTTGTATTTGGTTGTGCTCAGCTTTATGTACAAATGTGCTTATCGAAATGTAGTAAGAAAAAAACGATAAAGGCTTTCTAAGGCTAACTAATTTTAATAAACTGATCCTTATCAAAGTCGCATGTCTTGCTTTAGCAGTACATAAAAATGTGATTAATCAAACGGATTCAAATTCATACATTTTAGATCATTAAAACCTAATTATGACAACACATTTAAAACCATTTAGCATTTTCCCATTTATTTGAAACTACGAGACTCATTAACTGTCCCGAGCACAGCATTAAAATGAATAGAATCACAAAAGTCTAGAAAAAGCCTTTTGTTCCACAACCCTAGCTCCAATGTTCAGCCTGCTAGTATAAGTGAGGCTTTTCAAATGCAAAGTGGGTGATTTATCTTCTCATTAGTATGACCAAGACCAGAGGCCATCTACAGTGAATACAGTCATGAGTCATTCTACAGTTTTACTTTTTTAATAATAAAAAGTCAGGTTTTCAGACTAAAGGGGGTAAAACACCCATTGAATTAAATGCTGTTATTTTTCTGTAATAACCCTTGTAATCCTTGCAATGAAAGGGGACATGGTACAATAATAGTGAACAGTGTTTTGTTTCTCCATAAGTGTGCCACCTTGTGGAGGAATGAGTGTTAAGAGAAGAGGGTAAAGTATATAGAGGACCCTACCTTGCTGTATATGTATGTTGTTGTTTTTGCCTCAGGACTTTAAAGGGCTAAAAATGGTTTTACTGTTAAAAATGACACATACACTTGCATAGTTTTGCAGAAAAAAACCATTTATTATGTTCATCTTTTTCCACATAGCATACACATAAAAAGATGTCATAAATACACCAATATCATTATAGAAAATATAATATACATCAATTTACATTAATTAATACTATGTACAGGTTTGAGTGCATTCAATTACTGTGTGCTGTCAGAGCAGGGATGAGAGAGTGAGCTGCTGAGGGAGACAAAGGGTGTTGGTATTCAGCTCTTTTCTTATATTAATTCAATTGACTTAAAACATTCTCACTAACACCCAATGCCCAGAAACTCTTCTTCTCAAAGTTCCTCCTTGATTTTGTCTTGAATGATATGTTTTGAGTGTGACATTGTTTTTTCTTAAGCAAGTCTACACTTTAAACACAGATTCAGAGCTCCAGTTTGTACATGTAACTATCAATCCATTAAACATCTGTGATGCTTCCACTTGCGAGTGGCCACTGCCATGTTTATGTCTTTTTTGTGCCAAGGGAAGAGCCGGGTGAGAGCGAGGGTGCCATCATTCCGCACAAAACCAGTCAGCACGTAAAACTGTGACCTTCCAGGACGCACTAAGATATTGGCACATTGCAGGTTGATGAGGAGCCACTGCTGCAGTAGGTGCTGGGTGTCATAAGGCAGGAGAGGTCCCTGGCGGATAAACTCAACACGGCCTTCAACCTCAAATTCTGGCTCTCCCAAAGGGAGGCGTCGACGATGGATTTTGGCAGTCACAGCTGTGGAAAAAGAAAAAAATATCAATTATCCGGTTAAGAAAATCACATACAATTGTTAAAAACATGGCCATACAGGAGGAATAACAAATCAGTGTAGTGAAATAACTCTTAAACTTACCGAAGTCATGCAGGCAAAAAGCCTCCAGGACTGTTTTCATTGCAGGAGACTCTTCCACAGATGGACAGTTTTGGCAGGCGGGTTTTGGTAAGTCTGTGATAAGAAAATAATCATAATTTAGCAAGAATGCAGGGTACATACAGTTATAATAGACAAACCTAAAGAGGTTGGTATTGAATGGAATGACAAGGCATTCAAGTATTGATGAATAGTCTGTGGTCTATGCATACCTTTGGCACTGTGGCTAGATTTAGAGTAGGGAGAAAGGCACATGTCTTCCTGGGCAGGAAAGCGGTCACAATCGAGTACCTCAGGCCATGGCTGACCCTGGCAGGCGAGCACCGGGGCACAGCTGTCCCTCACTGCCACACACAGACTACGGCATGGCCGGATAAAGCTGTAGAATAAAATAATGTTACACAATGAATAGGATATTGCTGCAAAATAATGTTTAAATCTGAAGCATGTTTTAAACATATTCAATATATTTTGTTGAGTTATATTTTACATAAAAATAACAACCAGGAGAATTACAATTACAGGGAACGTAAAATGTACTTACGTATCAAGACAGACGGGAGCAATGAGGGAGCAGAGGAAGACCTGGGCTTGAGGGTGGCATCCTGTCTGCAGCAGGGGCCTCCAGTCCTCTGAACGTGGCACCACCTCAGCTTCCAGGTTGGTGTGACCCAAGAAGTTAGGCAGACGCATCTCAGAGTATCCAACATCTTTGCACACTTTCATCTGATTTGGGATGGTGACGCAACGAGTGGACTGACTCATGTCAAATGCCATTGAAGGCAATGCCATAGCCAGGAGAGCAACAGTGAAAAACACACTCATAGTGAAGGAATTTGCAAAATCCAGAGTCCTCAAGGTAGATAGATGAGCTGAGGTTGCTGGTGCCCAGAGGTCTCTTTTTCCTAGAATGACTTAGTAGCTGATGCTGCCTGCTTTATATACAGCAAGGTCAGCCAGGCCCATCAGCCTGTAAGTCTGTTATCAACTACCTATCAAAGACGCAGAGACGATGAGTTTGGAGACAACGGCTTGTTTTGTGATGACTGCAGACAAAAGGGGGGTAATAAGCAGATGGAGGGTGTGTGTCGGGGGGAGTAGGGAGGGGGGGACAATGGGCAATCATGGCCCAGCTTTCACTGAGTGAAGCCCAGTCAGAGTCTGTGGCCGTTTCTCAATGTCAAGTAAAGCTGCTGCAGAGCCACTATTTCAAGTATACTACGTCATTGAGTGGCGCCGAATGCTGGGCATTTAAACAGTCCTTCGGCGCCACTCCATGACGCAATATACTTGAAATAGTGGCTCTGCAGCAGCTTTACTCGACATTGAGAAACGGCAACTGCCTCATCTTTTTTTTTGGGTCAAAAATATTGGGAAAACCTTGTGGAAAAGAACAAAAAAGACCTTGGTTTTTACAATATATACAGTAAGTCTATAACATGGGGTTAGCTAAACTGCTGCAACTATATACATTATTTGCAGGGTTAGTAATAGTGACTCAATTACCTCAAAAAGGAGTGATGTGTTTGTTATTTGTCCTAATAGCTGTATCTGCTTTGAGCTTATTACATACCAGCCAATGCAAAAGAAAGCAACATTGCTTTTATATATCAGAACCAAATCCCATAAAGAGGCTTTGCTGAGGGTAGCAAAATAAATCTCTGAGAGTTCCCTTAGAAATAAATTGTGTAGACAGACTGGCAGTCTCCTCCTTTCATGTGTCTCTGCTTCTAATTGGAGGGTTTCATCGGTGGTCCTCCAGTTCTCATTAGCAAGGCAGCGTCTCTTTTTGCTCACCTGGCTTTGATCTTTCAGAAACACTAATTCTCTTGTAAAAATTTAATATTAAGCATCAGCAATGAAACATTTTCTGGCAACATCAGTACATTGCCGTCGACATCTGTGTTATAGCATGGAAACATACATACATTTCCTTCAGCCAAGATTAATATGTTTTTTTATGAATCATACTTATATCTACAAATTACTCGAGCAACATCTGCTGTCAGGCAGACGCATCCACACTTAGTCATAACAAACCAACATCCCACTCACAGGGTATAAGCAGGAATCCTGAAGTCAGATGTAATAACTTTTAAGACCTTTTTTAAGACCCTTTCCATACATTTTAAGACCTCATCGCCACTTCGAGTTTTAACCGGTTACATTGGAGACACACTTTACCTCACATTGACTATATACAGTATTGATTGTCCTTCCTCCTTGTCTTCCAACCATTTGGACGCAAACTTGCATTTCCCCATAACGATGTTGTTTAACAACCGGCGTAAACGGACCTTCGCGTGCTATCAAGCAGTGAGCGTGCGACGTCCTGTTCAGATGACGTCAAATCCAACGGGATGCCATAAATAAACTACACAGAATCACACGACACACCTACGCAATGATTACATTCAGGCAGACAGTAGAACACAACCTCTTTGGAGAATTTATATACTTATTGAAAACAAGCTACAAAATGTAATACCTTGGAAAATGCCGTTTAATACTTTTCAATAGCCTTAATTTTCGCTAAATAGATTTATCAACTTTTAATACTTTTTAAGACCCTGCGAACACCCTGCACTCAAGACACCCGAGATCTCGTCCTGAGATGCAGACCAGGGCCACAGACACAAGTGCTAATTTGTCTCGTTCTCTCCGTCTTGTGCATTCGAGCCTCTTAATTTAACAAAAGAACAACATTAGAGAATCATCGTATTTGTTTGGATGTCGTCTGTCTACAGATTAAGATGTATATCTTGGGCTGATGCCTCCAGGCCTTTGGAGGACTTTCCCTCATGAATCCGAGGTCTCTATCCCACCCAGCCTGCCATGCTCATTGTGGCTTCAGACATCCCAAAGTCAACCTGATTTTAGTTTGCCACACTCTCGTCTCCCTGTTTGCAGCAAGGACTACTCTCTCGCAGCCAGAGCCCTCATCAGCCCAGCCAACTTTTACAGCCTGATCTGATGCGTGCAGGCTGGTTCCAGGTCGGGTAGACGAGTGTAGCCCGTAAAATGGGACTAACTGGGCAATTAGAGTCACAGACCAATTTAGGAGAACAATAGGTCCACACATTTAACAAGGTCCCCCTGCCAGGAGCCCAGCAGGGGTCTGTTGTTGGGCCTGATGGCTGCCCTGTAGACACTGTGTCTGTCTTGGTAATGTGTTGCCTGCCCCTGCATCACTTAATGAGAATGTGATACGAGTATGAGCTGAACGGATGGGCACCTGTCTGTCAAATATACCACACCCCTGAATTAAATAGCATAACGACTGCATCTTACTGTACACTTAAAAAAAAACTCTTACAGATGTAAAGTCTGCATATTCATTGGATTTAGACATTGATCTCTTTGCTAGTGCACATCATTCTGTTCCAATTCAGATGACTATGAAGTGAAGTCAATATGAGGCAAAACCCTGCTTTAAAATCCTAACTAACCAGATATCTTCTTAGTTTTACTAAATAAAGTTATTCTCCTATTCATTATTGCCAAAAGTTGCACTAATTTCATTTAATTTCAAACCTTTATTTAACCAGATTGGTCCCATTGAGATCATAGATCTCTTTTTCAAGGGAGACCTGCACTAAGATAGCATTCTTCAGAAATATACCTTTAAAATATGCATTCACTGATATCACATCACAGTTAAATGTGAATCACAATTTAGTATTGCGAATTGGAAAAAGTTTTGTAAACTGACTGAACAAACCATTTTTTTTTAAATAATATAATTCATAATTTCTCTCTACAGGTGTAATATCTTAACATTTGTTTCTTACAATATAATCTTCTTTGGTTCTTAGTTCAGGTCATTCTGCTCAAACTACATTTTGCAGTCTGTTTTTTACACCCTGTGTGTGAAGTCATTACAGCTATGTTGAGAAAAACATATATACATGTAAAGTAGAGAAGAAAGATGAAGTGCCATCATTTAGAGAAGAAATGTGATTAACATTAAATAAAACGTCTTTAGAATATAACACCATGATCATCCTTGACTATGATGTTAGGTTTGATTAATTACACATTAGAACTTAAACTAACCTGAACAAGGGCTATATCAAATACTAATTTCACCCTTAGACCATTTTGAACTCAGGCTTTCCTGCTCAAATACCCAGCTAAAACAGAGGTTTGAAGATCCTTATCTACGTGTAGGATGTTATCATCCATAATCATTTGAGTAGCTTAACGTACATTTGGTATTTTCCCCTCTACAGTGCAGTATCCACTGGCTGAGTGGGACAGCAGCACAAACACCTGAGATGTACATCAAAGACAGAGGTGTGTTTGAGGAGGAAAGAAGGGGGGGACAGGATGTCTGGGCAGGCCTGCCGTGCAAATGAGTGAACTCAGATAAAAGCTGTCTCCTGCTTGCACATTAGAGACTCATTAACTTAAGAGATTGAACCCCCTTTGCCTCTCTTCTCTCCCCTCTTTAACCCCCTCCCTTCTCCATACTGCTGGGCTCCAGTAGGACTGACAGTCACTGTGCAGACTGTCAGTAGCACTCAATTGTCACATCCAGTCTCCGGGGCTTGTGGGCAGACGCTGCCACGCCGAGACAAGGAGACAACTCACCCCCAGAAAGTACAGACTGCATCTGTGGATCCACTCAGTCAGCCAACTCACCAACATTAAGGTTACAACTTTAACCTATAACTTATTTTGCATTCTTAACAGAGTTGTTACTTTAGACATTAGAAAATGCTCTCTATGGCTTAAAGATCTAATGTTATACCTGAACTTGGAGAAGATTAAATATAACCTGAGGGGCTCTTCAGAAATGTTTGAATCTGTCTGGGGCTCTGATAGCCTCCAGCTGAACTTAAGACACTAAGTTAGGAAGAAAGGGGGGACTATGAATGTAGGTTTTTATATATAAAGTACATGTATGTCTGTGTGTGTATGTATAAATGTGTGGGTATGGGTGTAGGTATGTACATATACATATGTGAGTATATGGGGACATGTATTATTGTTATTATTCTTTATTTCCTTATCTTTTTTTCAATTATCTTTTACATTACTTTATTTTTACATATATGTATATATGTATTTATTTACTTTACTAGCTAGGACGGGGGGGGAAAAATACAGACCGTATAAATGTAACTCATTGTGCCAGACTCAATAACAAAAAAAAATTGAAAAAAGAAATGAGAAAATGCTGCTGTTAAAATATGGAAAGTGAATTTAAAATCCTTTTTGTAGCCTTATTGTGCTGCCTTGGCAGACGAACAGCGCAGGACTGCCATGACGCGGTTCACAGTAATTTACCCATGTTCGTGGCAGTAAAACAGAAAAATCTTATGCACAGTGAAGCACATCAACTTAATAATCACAGGACACAGAAATAATTGTGCCGTGTAGACAAGCATCATCTTTATTTCTACCCCCCTGATTAGAACCGCATTTGGCTTTCACAGAAACAAGAAATTCCTCTTTCCAAACCAAATCAGTTTACACTGATCACAAACAGTCAAAAGAGAGACAAGCCAAGGTAAATTGAAGGGGAAAACAAAAATAAAGTCTTAGAACACGATAAGACAGTCAAGTTGTAGCTGAGGTACACCGTCCATGATTACGTTGTCCTCTTATGCAATCCTTTGCTCTTCTGCAACTCTGTTGGAGAAAAGGAGAAGCCACCAATAGATTAAACCAGCACTGGCAATTGTCTTGGTAGTAATTATTGTAGCTGCTTGTGTATACTCAGCCATGTACAAAATGGGATAAATAAATACTTGTCTCAGCAATTTCTTTCACTTTTACTAAAAATCCAACTAACCTAAAAGCAGTGGGTTGTTCTGGACTATATCATATTGATGGGGGTTTTCCCTTATAAACATCCATGAATTACGGCTCAGAATATTACGAATCACCTGTATACAAAGTCATCACTAAATATGATGTTAAAGGTAGGGTAGGTAAGAATGGAGAAACCAGCTTGAGTGCGCTAGAATTTGAAAGTATGCAGCCGAAAAAATCTGCCCCTTCCTTCAGACTTCTTTACAGAGCCCCTCCTCCAACACACACGAACGCGCACATGACCAATGAGGGCACGAGATAGGTTTGTGCACAGATGGAAGGCTGACAGGCAGGTAGGCCATCCAGTTACTTTAGCCGGGCCGGCTCAGATGATTGGTCGTGCTTTTTACAGCGCCACGGCTTCCACAGATGACATTTTTTTATGTATTTACTGTCAAAGCATTTAATGTATTCATTCCTATCGGGATGTTAAGAGCATTCCATGGAATATAACAAAAAGTGTTTCTGAAGTTAATTGCCTACCTATTAGATTGCATTAGCTTGTACACGTTGCACAATAAAGCAGCCACTGTATACATTTCCATTAAAAATAAAGACTATGACGTCTGATCAGTTGACATACATCTGAGACTCTCTGAGGGAGGGAGGGGGGTCACAACCCAGATATGCCCCATTGATGAAACTGTACTGCAGTAGAGCTCTGAAGCAATGGTCCTGGAAAGAAATTCAAACATTTAAAATACATAAAAGACTCAAAATAACACAATTGAATAAAATTGTATTAGCTTCTATAAAAATCTAGAATCTAATATTAGTGCTAATAAAGTGTTTTACTCACCATGATGAGGATGTGGGGGTTTCCAACAATTACGAGCAGGGCTTTGGGGCGAGTGATGGCCACGTTGAAGCGTTTGGGGTTGGTCAGAAAGCCGAGAGCACTCTGCAAATCATCACTCAGTACGGATTCATTAGAGCGCACCTATATTTCAAAAGAATGAAGTTTATTGAGTAATTGCTAAAATAGGGAATGAACTATGGCAAGGTAGTGAGTGTAGAAGTTGTGATCTTGAGTATTTGTATTACTATTAAATGGACAATGTCTGAGTTTCAGTTGCCAACCTGATAGAATATTATTGATCCGGTAACTAAGGAACGCTTTGCTTTTAACTACCTGTGGTTGTAATATTAGTTAATTATTATAAGTGGGGATTTTTATATAAGGGGAAAGGGCACCGTTCTCAACATACTTAAACAAAACAGAGGTCTTTTGGAATGAACTGCAAATAAAATGTGATCAACTTCTCCCCCCAACACAAACTACATCAACTGACCACAAGGCGGTGCTAAATTCCTTTTCGTTTGGTAGGTGCTAAAATGTTCACAAAAATAAAAACCCATCTTTCTGAGTGGATCAAAACTCGATGTCCGATACCCATGCTTTCGGATATATCTACTTAACATTTGACACATCTGGATTGAGCCAGAAAACCTATATTGATGGAATTTTGAAACCCATAACTGTATTTTATTCAAAGGACATTTACTGTAGAATCAATAGTCCACTCCAAGAAAGCTGACTATGATGTTTTTAACTTCTATCACACAGATTTCGTTTTTTCCTACCGTAGACATGATGATGACAAGGAACTCTTGTCCTTGGAACTCCTCCACAGAGCCCACTTTGATATCAGACAGGCCGACCTTACCCAGCAGCACTCTGATCTTCTCACACTGGAGAGTGATACGAAAACAAGGACAGTGTTCAGAGTTCCCCAACGCCACCTTTGATCTGATGGTCAGCGCACAGCCCACTGCGCCACTCCCTCCACTTTTAAGCTTTACTTATATTAGGAGAAACCCTAATAATACATATTTCCCAAATGAATCTTGTAGTCTTACTTGTTTCCTGTAGGGGGCGATGATGCCGATGTTCGAGACGTCCACAGGGTTGTAGAGCTTCTTGGTCAGCTGGCAGCAGTAGAGCATGACCTGCACCACCTCCATTGGGTTGAACCATGACGGGTTGTTGCCTTCCCTCATCTCTGTACCCTATGGAAGAGCAAAATCCCAGGATTAGATTTGACGCACATGCCCAATAAACTGGTAATTCTTTGTAGATGCATTATCTTGTCATTTTAAAATACCACTCACTCTAACTCCATGAAAGAGGAGAGGGAATTCTTTTTTGGGCAGGATTTTCCACTGGCAGAGAGAGTCTACTACGTCCCTCTGTGCTTTAAAACACAGCTCGCCCTTGTAGAAGAGCTTGGAGGGCAGCGTGAGCAAGGCCTCATGGGAACGGTAGTTGAAGATCAGCTTAGTCACCTGATGCATTCAAAGACCAGATTATAATTATTATAACAGAGCATGCACACTCAAATATTCTTCTAAGATGAATTATTTGGATAGGAAGATATCCTACATACTATCAGATGCCATTTTTATTATCTTTCTTAGTGTCAATGTGCTACTTGCTTTAAAAAATAAAAAAACATTTAATTTGCTAAAAATTATGGATTTAGTACGCAGTGCACCAACCAGTTTAGGGTTGTAGCCCCAGTCATGTCTGGCGTACAGCGGGTTAGCCATCAGCCTCTCCATCAAAGACACCCCCAGGCCAAATGCAGTGGCCAGCTTTGACTTCACTACTGGACCCAGCTGGCAGGGGTCTCCAGCCAACACTACCTGAGCAAGGGAGGGGGAAACTTCATCATTAGCCGCGTTCACACCAAGTACTTTGCCATACTTAGTTCCCAGCACTTAGTTCCCCCATGGAACTAAGAGCCGATCACGTTCACACCGGAATAAGTCCCTGAGGGAAGATTACGCAAATGAGCCGCTGACGTCACTTCGTCTTCTGCTTTGGGTTTACTGGCAGGCCGCAAACAACTTCACGGCGTATACTGCCACCTGAAATCCCCGGCCGGAAGTCCCCGGAGTTGGGGACTGGCTTCAGTAGAAGCTGCTGGGACTCCCAGCAGCTTCTACTGAAGCCTTCCGAGTAAATCGCCAGAACGCCGACACCTCCTCATCTCCACCATAAGTTAGTCTCTCTGTGTTTGTGCGCTGGGCGAATGCTAATGCTAATAATGCAAGGATAATAAAATGGCGGCTCTACAAAAACATTTCAGAGTTTTACGGGCCGTGGTTTGCAATTCGCCCAGCCAATCAGAACTTTTTTTCCCCCAGGAGAGTACCACCTCTCAGCAGGCACTAAAAATGGGGGTAAAAGTTCACGGCACTAAGTACTCTTTTTGGTGTGAATGCGACATAAGGGGTACTAACGGAACTAAACGGGAAAAGTACGGGGAAAAGTACTCCGGTGTGAACGCGCCTATTAGTAACAACATAAACATACAATTGGACTATTGTAAATGATTAGAAAAAAGTCCAGCTGTCGTTCTTTTCGATCCACAATACAAACAACTGGTGCTGGTGATCTCACACAATTATGTCATGATTGCCCACAAGACTGATGCACTGGACAAAGCCTTTAGATGTGAATGTAGTCAGTGTGTGTGCTGACCTGTCCATCTCTCTCTGACAGATAACTCATGGGGATCAGGGACTCAGGTTCTGTGGCCTGGCCGGCTTCATCCAGGAAGACGTGGGTAAAATGTCCCACTCTGAGAAAATATGAAATAGAATCAACAGTAGGTGAACTAAGATAGTAGTATATAGAAGTGTGGACACATCTGCTTATTCAAACTGTGTACAACTATCCCCGCTACCGCCCAGGACTTACTGTATTCCTATATTATGGAACATGCCAGAGCTAGAGCAAGTGCTGACCACAATCCTGTGGAAAGAGGCGTGGCGGATGTCCTCTCCTGCCTTTGAGTACGCTCTCAGAGCTTCTGGGATGGACTAAGAAAAAAACATACATTTTGGATGATGAGAAATGTACTAAAGTAGATTCAGACACAGCATGTCATCACGACCTCATCTATTATTTAAAAAGATAACTGTACAGCCCCCTCTGGTGGCAGATGTCAATGGCATCTGTACAGACCAGACTGCACAAAGGAGCATGCATATTTCCCTTTGATCATACACACTGTAAATCAGATGTCTGTTGACAAAGGAAAACTGCACTGTGAATCTCTTTTCCCAGCCGCTGTTAAATACCTCCTCCTGCCTTGAGGATGCGTTGACACGGGCCAAACTCGCAGCATGCAGGAAGCCACTGTGATGAAGGCGGGTGCAGATGAGGTCAGCAGCGCTGTTGGAGGGAGTGCACACGAGAACACGACTGCTGGGCAGAAAGTGGTAAACCTGGAGGAAGAAAGAAGTCACACAAGCAGAGGAGCAGAATGGAAGTAAGCTTAAGACTGGGCATAAGACCTAATGCCGGCCTACTCACTATTGCAGCTAAAAGTTGCCGAGGCGTTTTCCCATTAATACCAGTTTTATCATCAGGTTTACAGTGTAGCTGTCCACACAACAACGTAAGACCTACCCGTTTGGATTTATACATCTGGACAGTATTTGTGAATCACTTTTTTCAGAGATAGAAAATATAGACATAGTTATAATTGAACAATTAAAATGACCATGGGCAAGGTCTGAACAATTTTATGAATTCAAACCTATAAAGTGTTAAATATATTTGTTTAGGACTACTAAATTAGGTTTTTGCAAAAGAGTCTTAAAGCACTGGACTGATATATCAGTTTATATTTATTGAAAGGGTTTCTTTAAGTTGGCTAGTTGGAAGATATGAATTAACATAGCTTCTGATTAGGAAGATGATATGTACCTGTAGTAGGGCTGTGCGATTATGGCACTAATCATAATCACGATTATTTGGGTCAATAATTGATATCACGATTATTTTGACGATTATTCATTGATCATTTATTGAACTTTAAAACAAATAATATTTTACCAATAAACAAGATCAACAAATATGTTGGAGTGCACTTCCAAAACCATACAAAACATATATTAATATGATAAATAAAAATAAATTAGACCAAAATAAATTAAATCAAATATGTTGCAGTGCACTGTCACAATCTACTGAAAACTCCTTAACATATAGCCAACATTTTCGTAAAACATATTCAACATATTCCACTCAGTTAAACGTTGAAGGCTAGCCAACCGTCATGGTCCAGAAGTAACAGGAAATAAATGTTGAACTACAATTTAAGACCAAATAAAAATGTTTTGGCCACCATGGCAAATGCTGGTAGGGCTGCTCATGTCATCTCTTAAAGATTTTTTGCAAGAAACTGGTTTCAGAGATGAGCGCAGGCAGGTGACAATATTGCCACCTGTACTGAAGACCCTCTCTGAAGAGGAACTTGTGGCAGTGCTGCCACATATGACACAGGAAAAAAAGAAAAGACTCTGAAACCTTTCTTTGCCATTATATAAAAATAGTGTTGCTACAAAAGTATAAATTAGGCTTACTAATAAGACAACTCAGATCTGAAGCTACTCAGGAATCTGCTGCCAAAGTGCAATAAAAAAGACAAAATTAATAGAATCAAACCCTTTTTTGTTGCATTTTATTAGAGTATAAAAAGAAATGCCTTTAAAATAGGATGCAAGCAACACTAGTGTCTTAACCTGAATTGATAATAGACTATAATCAATTTAAACAGAACAGATCTTAATGTTTGCATTCTTATACCATTTTGTACAATAATTATAATGAATAAGTTCAAACAAACTAAAACTTACAGCTGATTAATAACGGTATCTAACTTGAGTTTTTATTATATTAAAAACCTGTTGAAATGCTACTGTTATTTTTACTGTCCCCAAAAAGCGCGTCGGCAGCCTCCAGGAAAGCTTCTTTCACAACTTCGCCGTCTTTGAAAGACTTCATGTGTTTCGAAAGAACGTGACTGACACGTTAAGATGCTCTGGTAGCAGCCTTGCTCTTGTTGTTGAGCCTGGTGAAAATGGACTGCTGTGCATTTAGCTGTCCTTTCAGGCCCCTCCCCTTTTGGGAGCGTAGGGCAGAATTAGGAGGGAATTCCGTCTCGTAGCGTTTGTGCACCGTTTGGAAATGCCGCTCATAAATTACCCTTCTTCGATAAAGCAGCGCTCGCATTGCAGATGAGACAGATGGACTTTGAATTGGAATAGATACAAAAATAATCATCCTCCCACTCAGAGTGAAAATTATATATTTTGGGCTTTTTTGCTTCTGCCATAATTGCGGTCTTGTGTGTGTGAGGACTGTCACTCCTGTGTGTTGACACGAAATAGTGCACTGCCCACCAGCCACGCCCCGACACATGGGGTCACGCCGGCCAATCACAAAGCTTTGATGCGTTCAAGTGCATTATTCTGGCACAAGAAGATTATGTTACAGGACATTAACGATTAAACAGAATATTGTTGTTCTATTTTTAGACACATCTCGCGATCGACTGGGAATCTCCCCGCGATCGACTGGTTGGGCACCCCTGGGCTAGACCATAGGTCCGTTGTGGTGGCAAAGTAGTCAGCTGAAGCCACATCTCTCTCAACTTCCCCACGGCATTTGTCATATAGCGCAGGCAGCGCAGACCTGGGTTGCGTTCCAATAGTCCATTTAGCTTAGGAACCGTCCTAACCAAGTGAAATGACCCGGAAGTCCCTCAGTGGCAGCCATGATAAGTGCCGTTCCAATTCTCCAAATGAAAGGAAAGGAGGTTTCAAACTTCCTTTATAACCTACTTTAGCTTAGGAACCACTGGACCTCCCTAACCGAAAGGAGAGGAGAAAATGCTGCCCCACAATGCCTTGCAGCCGCAGCATTTGCCGTCACTCAACAGTCGGCCATTCACGGAAACAACCGATTATGACCGAGAAATTATATCATGAAAGTTACGGTGCTTATTAAGCATTTTAAAACATAGGTGGTAAATTGCCAAAGTGCTTTTTTCTGAACGTTCATCAGTATTATAATCAAAAAGAGAAATATGAACGTTAGTTTTTACTGAAATTATCAAATAAAGTCAACATTTGAGCTGTGTGGGGTTTGTTCAACTTTTAAAAGATGTTTGAATGGTGATATACACAGTGATAGGTGTTAAAGACTAACGTTTATAATAAATACATTTGTATTGATTTTAAAATATTTTCATACAATCATACGTATTGGGATCATTTGTATTAATGTGGACCGGAGGGAGAGGGTAACGAGCATAAGTTTCACTTTCTTTTTTTATTTCAATTCCAACTTTGGTCATGAAGAATATGTTTCTCTGTTGTCCACGTTCATAAAGCAAAGCAACAGCATCAGAGCACGGTGCAGAGTCTCTAGATGAGTTTACAGTAGTCCGTGGTACTTATTGAACATCCATGTTGTACATGTTGTTGTACATGTTGTACATGTTGCACATTCATGACGTCCGCTGGCGCATCATAAACACGTCGGATAGTGAAAGTGCATTCGGATTCTCTAAAGTACCGCAGTCTCTTCTCCCAAGTCCTTTTCAATTCTCCTATCCAGTGGCGTTTTTATATGTACAAAAGTGGTGGGGCACAAACAACTTAGATGTCTATATATAAGCTTCTGCAGTGAGGTTCATGGCTGGTGAGGCACTGGCACTGACTCTTCAGGTTTACAAATATTATATTTTGACCTAAATCAAAATATAATATTATTTTCAAAAGCTTTTTTTGTCTGATGCTTAAATTAATTTTAAACAGACAGTTCAACAAAAGGATACCCAAAAAAAATTATTTTATCATTTAAATATTGAATTGTTCTCTTTTAGTAAGATCCCATTTTCAATAAAATTGCAGTCTTACCTTGACTTGAAGATGAAGTCCATTTGCCTATCCTTCTGGACAAAAATCTCTATTACTTTTTTGTAAAAGTCCTCCTTATCTTCTTGTAGTTTCAAAAGTCTATCATAAATCTAATCTAATCAATAGATTTATGATTCGAAAATTATAAAAGTAGGGTAGACATGTGGATATTATCCGGCTGAACAAAACGTGCATTTATCTAACAGGTTTGTTTCCCACAGATCTTATTTTGAGCTATTTTCTAAAATACTATGGAGAAATCTCATTGCTTTTTTGTCGAGGGAAGCCATGCTCAGTTTACTTCCGGGTTTTAGGACGCGTCACTGCAGCTCTCTCGTCTCCTCTTCACACACCACACTTTTCTCGGCACACGTACTTGCAGCCAGTCAGCTCTGAATGATGTGAGATGAGGTATGGTGGGGATGGCAGCTCTATGCCCCTATGGTCATTATTTTTTTGCCACACACATTAAATAGGACAATACTCTGAGCATGCGCAGTGTAGTTTTTACAGTCACCATTGACTTAAACAGGGAGAGGGTGGGGCAGGATCGGGTTTTGTCCCACATGGCTCTAAACAGCTCAATAGGCACACACTGTAGACACTAATTAGAAGAGCACAGACTAAAACAGCAATGTACAGACGAATCAGATGATTAAACATGATCTTAAAATATATTTTATAATTTATTTTTTGCATTTTTTTGTAATCATTATTTGTAATACTTTCTGTTGACACTAGGTGGGGCTGCCCCTAATGACCAGTCGCCACTGCTCCTATCCACTATCCCTTAACCCTGTGACGTTTCACTCAGAGGTCAAGGAATAGGAGATAGGGTTAGAATTTAGGAGCTGATTTTTGGATTATCGGAATGCAACCCTGCTGAAATAATACCGAGACGGCATCACGTAACGCTTGTCCAACGTGTTGACAAGTTGCTTAAAGCCCTGGTTGCTAACAGTGCTAACTGGGCACATCTTTAGCGATGTGAAATGTAATGGCACCTGTAATATCTCTGTGAGCTCGTTGCGTATGCCGTTGCTCTGTACAATGCGTCCTGAATCAATGACTGTGATGATGTGGTGGATGAAGTCGAGCGGGCATCTGCTTTTTGGTCTGCTTTTTGTTGTATTACTGCCCGGTCGTATTGCACTTTGTGGTTGTATTTCAGATGATTAAAGAGATTGGTTGTGTTAGCGTGTGGTAGCAACACAACCTGGTAACAAATCCTGCACTGTACTTTGTTTTGCTCCACGTCGGACTCCTGAAAGCCAAAGTACTTCCAAATAGTGGAAATAGTTTTACTCTTCTTTTTAACGAGTTGCTGCTCTTGATCTGACATCTTCGCTCGCGCTGAACACTCACAACACATGTCACTCCCACGTGGCCGAGTGGGCTTTTAGGGAGGGGCGAAAGTGCACCCAGCAAAATAATCGTATTTTGTCAATTATGCTGTTTTCATAATCGTCGCAAGCCATAATCTTAATCGCGATTAAAATACGATTAATTGCACAGCCCTAACCTGTAGTATGGCTTCTATGACGGTGATGGTCTTTCCCGTGCCCGGAGGTCCAAACAGCACATAAGGAATGGGCCGACACTCCCCTTCCAGGATCCTCTTCACCGCCTCTCTCTGAGGGGGGTTCAGGTCCGGGTTAAAGAAGTGCCCTACACTGGGGATGGGCTTGGATGGCAGTGTTTCTCCTAAAAGCAATGAAACACTTGTCAATGATATACTTAATCTGATATACTCAGGCAAATCTTGGACCAACTAAACACTAGGGCTGTCCCAAATACCATTTTTAGGGCTCCGGATATGCGGTAGTAATCAGCAAGCGAACCGCTTCAACACATGTATTTCGGTTTATTCACGGCATTCATTGTTATTCTACACTATTGTTGTTTTATAGTTATTTGATAATGTATACAAACCAATGTGTTCTTTGAAATTGAAAAGGATATTGCATTGTGTTTCTTACTTTCGTTGCAGTTGTATATGTCTTAAGTGTAATTTGGCTTGGCTTCCTATTTTGTATGGACATGCTTTTATTTTGAAGGAGAGTTAGCGCTATTGACAGGATGTTGTTGTTGCTATGGAAACAACGTGATGGAGATTAACAGAGAAAAAGTCATATCTACATATAAAGACGGAGAAAGTAAACGATAACGATTATGGTTAAGTGTTGGCACCATAGACTGTATATATAAAGGTTAGCACCCCCCGAAGAGGCACAAGCTCTTACGTTGATATTGGAGTTTTCAATCAATATTTTTTTTTAAAACGAATAACGAAATTGAAACCCGAATAGCACTCCAACGAACGAATATTCGGGTACAGCCCAACTAAACACTAAATGTACCTTTAGTCTGCGTGGCCTTTGACTGCATGTCCATGGAAACCTTTCCATTTTCCTTGGTTGGAATCTGGTGTTGAAATACAATTACACTTAAATCAAAACCAAGAAAATAGATGACAATGTGTTTAAATCTTTATTTTTTCACCTCATTGCCCGTTGCTTTGTATTGCTCCGTCTCATCGCTCCACTTCCCTGTCCACTGGTGGGTCTGAACAGTCACTTTAGAGGGGAAGAGAACTGCACAACAGGGTGAAAATGACAGAAATCTTACTGTGATACAAAACAACAGAAGGGTAAACCAAGATGAACTAGCAAAAATGCGAGGTACGAACAGCGCCCTCTGGAGGCGAGCTGGTGGTAATGTCAATGCGTGTCGTGGAAGAATGATTTTTCAATATAGTGTATCGCTTTGCTGGTGAAATAATGACCACAAAAGTTCACTTCTTTCTTAGAATCTTCTTAAATTGACTGATAAAGAATGCATTAGATTTGTTATCATTTGTATAGTGAAGAGGAAAACAACATTGTTAAAATCATTATCTGCTTTTTTTATAGGGAAAGTGATTTCACTATTCATAAGTATAGTTTATCAATTTCAGGGGGATACCTTCTTCAAAATGCCTTATAATGTACCTTTCAAAGAGTACTGCATATTGCACATAACTGAATGTACACTTGATTTATGGTGTCTAAAATGCCAGGAAACTACCAGAATTAAAGTACCGTACTTTTCGGACTATAAGCCGCGACTTTTCCCCCCATTTTTTTTGTACAGCTAACGGCCACTAGGGTACCTCCTAAATCTATGGATTTTACAGGTAAAATTAACCACCTTTAACACTATGGGCTCTATGACCGGTCCGCGCCCGCCACTTTTAAGCGGCGGGCTCCAGCAGGAAAAGCTGGAGGCCAGAAAAGAGTGAGACGGGTAGCGCGCCAAAGTAAAAGTGGAACCGAGAGACAGAACGAGAGCAAGACAGACGGACAATTTAGCTGCTGCGGCTTTATAGTCCGAAAAGTACGGTAATTTGAAAAGAACCTTAACTTACTATTCCAAAACTGCTTTGTGTGTTCAAGTGCGTAGTGACACCGTCTCGTAGGCAATCTGATGATGTAAGCAGTCAACATACCTGTATTATAATCATTAAGCATTATTGTTGGGTTAAATATTTGTACATTTATTTGATGTAATAAAAAATCACATCCTCTTTACTAACCTGTTGTAAGAGAACTCAACATCGAGTGGCTCCCCGAGGTAGCTACGCTGAAACTCCGAGTTCACTCTCAAACTCACAGTCTCTTCATTGATCTGAGTGTTAAAACAGAACATTCGATTAAATCTAAAGAGCATTTCTGTTTGATAACGCATGAAAGATGTCTCAGATTATAAAACATTTCCATACCTCTGTTACATAACCAACATACTCCATCACCACTCCGTCACTCTGTGGTTTCTTCAGTAATATTCTGTCCCCTGCAGAGCAAACTTTTCAAAACCCTTCTTGTGTTCCACAGAGGAAATCATAACATTAGCAATAGTTCAACAATGATAAAGAAAGGCCCCTCACCTATATTGAGATTGGGTCTGCCTTCGGACAACCCAAGGACCTCTAGGTGCAGGTAGACCGCTCCTTTCTTGAGGAGGGCCCCGTGGATTGTTTGTTCTTTCATTTCCCTCTCTGCATGCAGCTCGTCCAGCCAGAGAAGGACGGAGAAACGCAGACGCATGTTGGATGGTGAGAGAACCTGAGCAAGCAGGCACAGCAGGAGAAGGAAAATGGGATTTTTTTCAAATTCTATTTTCTTCTGTGTCCCACCACAAGGGAAATTGCATAAATCTGCGATTGGCCGTGTGGATTTCGAAAGGATACTCCTCCTATTCCGCTATCTATTTAGCAAAGGATATGCCGCTGCCTCTTGTTTAGTGTGGCCCACAACATTTGGATTAGGTTAAAAAATATAAAGACAAACTAAAGCGTTTTTCCCTCATTTTCCATTATAATGTGACTGTGGAAAAAACATCCCTGTTATATTACGGGCCCACGGCTTTGTTACGATGCAAATTCAGAGATGATATATTGATTGGGCGGTGGTGGCGAAGTCCATAGGGACTTGGCAACTGGAAGGTCAAGACCAAGTGCTACCGAGGTGTCCCTGAGCAAGGCACCGTTCCCTACACTGCTCCCCGGGCGCCGTTCATAATGGCAGCCCACTGCTCCTAACACAAGGATGGGTCAAATGCAGAGAAACCATGTTGTTACATAGTACCTGTACTGTGTAATGACAATAAAAGTGCAAAAAAAAGAAAAAAGAAGATTGGTCGCGCCATTATCAACAGCTGAATCAACAAATGTATGCTGCAGGTAGGCTTAATCCAGTGGTTCTCAAAGTGGGGGGCGCAGAGGCATGCCAGGGGGGGCGCAAGAGACCAGGAGGGAAAATGGTTATTAAAAAAAAGAAAATCATAATTAAAAAAATTATTGATTCGAAAATACTATGACGCAGTACAGTATTACGTCTGGGTCTCTGTGTTTCATTAAAGCTCGGCTCCGTGTGTGTGTGTGTGTGTGTGTGTGTGTGTGTGTGTGTGTGTGTGTGTGTGTGTGTGTGTGTGTGTGTGTGTGTGTGTGTGTGTGTGTGTGTGTGTGTGTGTGTGTGTGTGTGTGTGTGTGTGTGTGTGTGTGTGTGTGTGTGTGTGTGTGTGTGTCAGGGTTTCCGCTAGGATTTTTTCTCGCCGGTCAAATGTCCGGGCAGAATTTATTTTACCAGACAAATTTGAAACTTACCGGTCATATTTCAATAATAATAATAATAAGAGTTGTGTAGCAGAGTTTCCGTTAGCAGGTAATTTACCGGACTATGAGCGGATATGCTGATGTTTAAAACTCAGTTCACGTGGCTCATTTTTATATTGCTTCAATTTATAATCGTAACAGATCGAAAAAATTCAGATTCATTTTTCAATAAATTATTCCACAAACAACAAACAACATAATTATTACATTCAAACAAACTACTTGTAGTAGATAACGTACATTATTCAAAAGTTTACATTACATTTGAATAATAACACGGGAGAAACGGATCCTCTCTTTTCCCTCTCTCTCTCTCTCTCTCTCTCTCTCCCTCCCTCTCTCTCCTGACAGCACGTCAGTTTCTCATGCAGCTCGCTAAACAGAGGGCGGGGCTTCAGGTGATTATACAGAGCTGCGTGTCTCGGTCAGACTCAGCAGCTGATCTGATCTCTCTCTCGCGTCCGGTTACACTTCACTCGCGTTTCTGTCCATATCGATCAGATCCAGCTCTCCTGATCGGCCTTTATAGAGAGCACCGATCAAACTATTAAGAGTGAATATCGACGATAATGACCGGCGGCCGATCGATCAGAGCCTCCCTAATTATTACCAGACATTTTGACCGTCAGGTTTTGAATTTACCGTTTTTTTATAAAAAAAACCCGGTAATTACCGGCTAACGGAAACCCTGGTGTGTGTGTGTGTGTGTGAGTGACAAGCCATTTTGTGTGCGCGAGCAAGAGAGAGAGCGCACCGGTACCGGAGATCGTTGTTATAAAAGTAGGGTAGACATGTGGATATTATCCGGCTGAACAAAACGTGCATTTATCTAACAGGTTTGTTTCCCACAGATCTTATTTTGAGCTATTTTCTAAAATCCTATGGAGAAATCTCATTGCTTTTTTGTGGAGGGAAGCCATGTGCAGCTTACTTCCTGGTTTTAGGACGCCTCACTGCAGCTCTCTTGTCTGCTCTTCACACACCACACTTTTCGCGGCACACGTACTTACAGCCAATCAGCTCTGAATGATGTGAGATGAGGTATGGTGGGGATGGCAGCACTATGCCACTATGGTCATTATTTTTTTGCCACACACATTAAATAGGAAAATACTCTGAGCATGCGCAGTGTGGTTTTTACAGTCACCATTGACTTAAACAGGGAGAGGGAGGGGCAGGATCGGGTTTTGTCCCACATGGCTCTAAACAGCTCAATAGGCACACACTGTAGACACTAATTAGAAGAACACAGACTAAAACAGCAATGTACAGACGAATCAGATGATTAAACATGATCTTAAAATATATTTTATAATTAATTTTTTGCATTTTTTTGTAATCATTATTTTTAATACTTTCTGCTGACACTAGGTGGGGCTGAGCACCCTCTATGAACCGTCAAGCTACCCCACAGCACCCCCAAAAGAAATCTCTGGCACCGCCACTGAGCCTGACTATTTGTGTTGGGGGGGCCCGACTTTTTTTTTTCTCCAAAGGGGGGGCTGACAGAAAAAGTTTGAGAACCACTGGCTTAATCCAACCCTCTCCATCTTTAACTTGTATTACCTTGTTCTACATAACCAGCTTAACTTCATCATGTCTCCTCACCTCTCCTAAGCAGGGCTGAACCACCAGCACGTCGCTCTGAGCATCCACACAGTCTCTGAGAGCCTGGGGCAGCGGGTAGTTGGGTAGGAAGTTTGGCAGGCGTCGCTTCGTAGTCCTGCAGTTGGATGATTCAAATACAAATAAAAAAGAAGATAATGCAAAACTATTTTCCAGGAGCACCTTGCATACAATATTTACGAATAGTTTCATTTGAGCCTTGATGCTTTTTGTCAGCAATAGAAACAAAATCCGTTGTGTGATACCTTGGTGCGTCTTTTGGAGCAGAGATAGTTATCACTTGAGCAGGCACTGTGGAGGAGGCCCGAGTTGCTTCTCTAGGAGTGTAGGGCACTGAGGGCTGCAGCAGGGTCTCCTCTTTACTCCTCACTGTGACCTTCAGGCGCCTCCCGATGGTGAAAGAGGAGAAGTGCAGCAACAGCAGCTCAGCGCAGCATCCCATGCTCCTGAGCAATTTCCCACATGGAATTTAGTTTTACAGACAACATTCAAACAAAATCTCCACAGAGACGGTCCAATTAACAGAGCTTATTTTATATGGCAAGACAGATTCCAAAGACTTTCCATTCTACTTTTGTCTTTTTGATCCATTACTCCAACGGTTTCTTTCATTTATCTATGCAGGAATCCTGAAGTCAAATGTAATACCTTTTAAGACCTTTTTTAAGACCCTTTCCACACATTTTAAGACCTCATCGCCACTTTGAGTTCTAACCGGTTACATTGGCGACACACTTTACCTCACATTGACTATATACAGTATTGATTGTCCTTCCTCCTTATCTTCCAAAAGACGTGAACAGTATGTTTTTAACAGTTGATTACCCTGAACTTTAAGTATAACTCAACTGAAAAAACAATTAAAAAAAAACGTAATAATAAAAAAATAATCGTTTTATTTCGATTACGTTGTTTTCGTAATCGTTGCAAGCCATAATCGTAATTGCGATTAATTGAGCAGATGGCGTCAAATCCAACGAGATGCCATAAATAAACTCCACAGAATCACACTACACACCTAAGCAATGATTACATTCAGGCAGACTGTAGAATACAACCTCTTTGGACAATTTATATACTTATTGAAAACAAGCTACAAAATGTAATACCTTGGAAAATGACGTTTAATACTTTTTAATAGCCTTAATTTTCGCTAAATTGATTTATCAACTTTTAATACTTTTTAAGTTGCAAAAAAATAACTTACTTTGCTTGGCATGCTAAGACAATAGGCAGCCTCTCTCCTGGTGAAATATCCACATTTCTGTCCTCTCTCTTTACACCAGGGGAATGGATAGTCTCCTTCAGCACCTCGTCATTTTCTTTCTTTACCTCCTTTGCATAACCACCTTGTTTTTCTGAAGACTGTGAGCAGTTTTGTGACTCTTCGCCGTTTTCTCGCAAAGGCTGTTGTTTCTGTCTCAGTGGTTTGAAGTCTTTGACAGAAACCAGGAGGAACTGTCCCTCTGAGTCCCAGCCAACGATGTCACAGAACTTCAGTGTGTGGGTCTCTGAACCTTTATTTCTGATGTGAGGGATACAATGTAATAAATACAGCGTATTGTGCCAAGGGTGGATTTGAGAGATTTGTTTACCAGAAGACCAATGATGAGGATTTAAACTACAGTATTGGACAATAAAAAATGACAATCATAAGCATTTGTAACTAGTGCTTTGATATTTCTTAACTTTGAATATTTCCTTTCTACTTCGATCACTTACTGTATCCAAAACACCATCTCTCGCTTCTCGCCAATCATCAGATCCCCAAACTGGCCATAGTCCGATACATGCAGCCCCCCTTTGTTTTCCAAAAGACTCTGGAGTTCAGTCTCTGGGAGACGTGTAATGGAAATATTCTCACTGAAACAAAAAGAAAAGAAGAAAAACATCAAAATATTCATCTGTATCACCCTTATCAAAAGTTTAATTAATCTGGAAAATACCATTATACTTCTGAAGAACTTTAAATAATTAGACAATTCAGCCATTTATTTAGCTAAAATAGTGGGGGAAAGTAGACCAAATCTCAAGTTCCAGCTTGCTGCTTTCTTGTTGTGTTAAACTGAATATCTCAGACTTTTGGTCAGAATAAACAAGACATTTGAACACCATGAGATCCTTTTCCCCCCCCATTTTAGGATAATCTTTAATTGTTGTTGCAGCCCTAAAAAGATAGTAATCTAAATCCAATACCTCTGGCAGGGTGCCATGCACAGGGCCCTCCAACTGTATAAGGACTGACTGCTCTCCACCATCACTAGGTTGACCAGATGTCCTGGCATTGGCTGGTAGTGGGCAGGCAGCAGCAGAGAGTCCAGGTTATAGAACACACTGTCCTCCACCACTCCATTTTTACCATAAGCGCTGGTCACACGCACCTGGAGATAAACGTGTATTCAAAGGAAGTAAGAGTAGTGAAACAGAATTGGATAGTACAGACATGAATGAGCATTTAATCATTACCACTTCATCAGAGTTAGGAACAATGCCAACTTTCAACAATGCAACTGAAGTACTAAAAAAATGAATAAATTGTATTGAGTGGGTATAGTTAAAAACATTTAATGATGCCATTACCTGGTCTAGGCGGCTGTAGCGTAAAGGGGCCACAGAATTAGCCTGGGTGGTCCATTGGGTAGGATTGACAAAATATTTAGCTTGGACCCAGTCTCCTTTCATTGGCTCATAACCTGACACAAATAAGAGAGAAAATACAAAAGTGTGCCAACAGGCAGGAAAGTTAACATCAGCCTTCAGCCAAGTGCTAATAAATATTGGTGTGGCTGCAGGTTTGTCAAATCTACTCTCGGTTTGAGAGCTTACCAAACATCAACTGTAAAATTATGGCAGTAAAATCTGTTAGACAGGCTGGACGGTTATGGGACTAAGAGACCCACAGTGGGTGTGGACAACAAAGTTAATGTAAGAAAATGATTGTGGGGTCAAGAGGCTCACAATTGTAGCGTGTGAAGTACAGTAAGCATGGGTACCTTCCCATAAGCTGCTGCGTGGGAAGTATGTGGTCTGGTTTATGCAGCCACCATCTCCATCAAATGATGTGACTGTGCCAATGAGAGGCCGCAGCTGCATACTGTCAGCTTCTAAGGAGGTACTGCCTCCTTCCTCCCAAGCATCTGCACTCTTCTCTACCTAAATGACAAGATGAAACGGTGCAAGTGGGACAATTTCTGTCATGACGGTCCTATTTTTCTAATTGAATCACTGCCATTAGAATTAACAAGACACAATGTAAGGCTAAATTCACACATTAGGCCTCAGACACATCTCTACAGTATCAACACAAACTCTTGATGGAAGACAGTAAAATGTTTAATTTGGATTCTGACTTTTGATTAAGATGGAGCATATATATATATATATATATATATATATATATATATATTAGTGCTGTCAAAATTATCGCGTTAACGGCGGTAATTAATTTTTTGAATTAATTGCGTTAACATATTTAACGCATGTGCAGAATGGCCCGCCCCATACATGCCACCAGTGGCAGCGCCAGGGTATGGCTGAAAAATGATGTTAAAGTTAGCAAAATAAAGTCTGCCAACTCGCGGAGTAAATTGCACAGACAGCAGTTAGTCAGATTGATTTCAGTAGCCACGGTTATGAAAACTTTTGTCACGAAGTGATCGTCTTCTCAATAGAACATCTTTGATAACGGCGTGGTGTTGTTGCAGGAAGTCCCGACGGAGAATACTTTTGCTGTAGTTCAGGGCAGAGCCATATAATAGTAATAATATGGCTCTGGTACAGTGGTGCACATAACTGGTACGCAGGTTATGGCGTAATCTGAAATGCGTACCGTCACTTGTGTCACAAAGCGCATTTGCGTACCGACGTACTTGTGAAGCTTTTCCAGAAGGCGGTTAGATCACCGGACGACAGAGTCGGTCTCCGTGTGCACAGACAGGGCTGTTGTTAACGTCTGTACAACGGAATTGTGCCAAAACTACGCCAACCGGCTGCGCGGGGAGACCCCCCCCCTTCACTGGAGAACTGCGCTAAAACAGCTGATCACAACGTTCACACTCTGTGGTCAAGAAGTACTCCACTAGCCGCCGCCGCCCCCCTCTGTCGACTTTCCTGAAGTACTCCCCCGTTGATAGAAATCAACACGTAATGAATTAAGACCCCACGGTTTGATGATTGATAGGTGTGTGGGTTGTCTTTCATTTTGACACGCAGAAAAATGTTATAATAAACATAGATACTGTATGTTAAATGGATATATCCGCCATCTTTCATTTATCTTTCCATTCCCACAACAATATACATAAATAAATGGCATATTTTGGACATAGTTCGAATGGTGATTAATCATGATTAATTAATTTTTAAGCTGTGATTAATCTGATTAAAAATTGTAATCGTTGTCAATTTAACGCGTTAATAACGTGTTAACGCATAATTAACGCCACTAATTATTTTAACGCGATTAACGCATGTGTATTTTTTTTCCTCGGCCGACCCGTAGTTTCAGAGAGCATCGAGTTTAAAATACCATCTACAAGCTGATGCCGACTGCTCCACTCCTGCTGCCCGCTTGAGGCAGACCACACTTCCACGCTCACCGGCAGGCACCGACTGGCCATCGGGAGCATAGATATATATAAACACTAGATGGCTCATGGGAGATTTTCCAGCGTAGCTGACTGGCCGCCATCTTGCTACAGTCAACAGTTACTCTGATTCGCGTTATGGTAGCTGTTGTCAGGTGAGTGATCTGCACAAAAATACTCTTAACTCGCTGAAATCTTGACTGATTTACAAACGGTTTGGTTTATTATAAACATTATTAGCATGGCTATGATACAGGATGCTTGGACATGTTGAAATTGAAGCTTTTCTTTGTGTATGTAGTTGTATTTATTAGCTGGCTAATAACAAGAGGCTGTCAGTGAGAGGCTGTCAGTGTAACTTAAGTTACACATGATTTCTTCCAAGTGGTTTGGCTTGTTAAAAACATCTTGCATTATGATACAGGAATTTGCTGGCTTTGTGTTTACAGAAGTACCTGACTATGCCGGACTTTTGTGCAGCCTACGGATGCTCCAATCGCCGCTGTCTGCAAACAAGAACCCGTGGGATCACCACATATGTGTATGTTTGCTCAGTCTAATAAACCCATAACATGGTTGTGAAAGAATACCAAAGCTGAGGCTGGACGATGATTGATTGTTAGTGTGCCATGTGTCACTGTGTGTCTTATTGGTTTTGTGGTATATTGTATTTTATTTTATTGTGTGCAAGACACATTTAAAACAAATAACCTTGAACCTTGAAGCCCCATCTCTCCCCACCTGCTCCTGCTTCCTACATCCCCTCCACACCACACCAAGTTGTTCTTCTTAATAATAATAATACATTTATGTTGGGGGGCCGCCTTTCATAACACCCAAGGACACCTTACAGGGGCATAGGGGCAATATAGGGAACAATTTAAACAGTGGATTTTGTGATATATCAGCCGGGGTGAGTCAAGACAAACCACAAATGGACTACAGAAGGACACATGGTACAGTTTATATTATTCTTGGTCTTTTTTCAATAACATATTTCAAAGGTTCTGGATTTGTTTACAAATCTAGAAACTAAATACAAAACTAGGATGATAAGATCTCATGTCAAAAATAATTGTGATAAATTAGACAGAACTGGCCTGTATGTGAGCACATTTTATGTTGGTTTGGTTCTTCTGATAAAGGTGTGAATATCTAAATAATATACCAACATATGCTATTGTCATTAGTTGTGTCCCTGTTCTTCAAGCTAAGGCATTGCTCAATTAACAACTCTTGGTTTACAGAGTGGTAACATGAGACCGATTTTTATATATAAAATATAAATGTATTTTAATTTTATTTATAATTTATTTTAAATATTGACAATATAATAAAATAAATGGAAATATATACACCGGCAAATATTTAATATAAATACCTTGTGTGTGTGTATAGCTATTGCTTTATCTGATTAATGTTATTTTCATATGAAAGTCCATGATTATAAGTATGCAGTATCATAACTACATCTTTGATGTTTATAAAAAACCAAACCGTTTGAAAATCGGTTGAAAATTGAGCAAGCTATGGTTATTTAAATAGTAAACCATAATGTTATGAATGAGAGCACTGCCTGTAGCAAGATGGCGGCCAAGTGGCAACGTCGGTCTCCATTGGCCAGCAGCGCGTGTGAGCCATCTAGTGTTTATATATATATCTATGATCGGGAGGACCGGGAGGGTGTGTGTATGTGTGGCCCGAGCGAGCGAGAGAGACCTTACGTGCATTGTTGTTGTTAGCATCTGGTGCTAGCTAGCTGCGCTAACGGATATAAGGAGCTGTTTCAATGAAAACAGAGGAGCGACATTTCGCCATAACTGCGCCGAGCACTTGACTTTATGCAGGAAGCCAGACAGTGGGACATTGTACGAAAAGTCAGCACACTCAGCATGGATAGTGCGCAACATGATTGCAGCGTCCAGGCAGCTCCCGTTCGAGCATATGCCTTGAGCTGCACATAGCTCCAACGATCCATCACACACACAAAATGTGTATTGTATTATTGTATGAGAGGTTCCAGGTTGAATTGAGGCGAATATTTGTAATGTTCAGAGGTTGTTGTGTTTAATATTCATTAGAATATTTGTCATTGTTCAAATGATAATAAACATTAGCATAAAGCATATTTATCCGCTCATATGTTGATAAGAGTATTAAAAACTTGAAAAATATTCCTCTAAGGTACATTTAGAAAAGATCAAAAATGTGCGATTAATTTGCGATTAACTATGGACAATCATGCGATTAATCGCGATTAAATATTTTAATCGACTGACTGATCAAGTTTAAAATACATTCTACAAGCTGATGCTGACAGCCCCGCTCCTGCTGCCTGCTTGTGGCAGACCCGGCAGACCACACTTCCACGCTCACCGGCAGGCACCGACTGGCCATCGGGAGGACCTGGAGGGTGTGTGTATGTCTGGCACGAGCGAGCGAGGCATACCTTACGTGTATTGCTGTTGTTAGCATCTGGTGCTAGCTAGCTGCGATAACGGATATAAGGAGCTGTTTCAATGAAAACAGAGGAGCGTCATTTCGCCGAGCGCTTGACTTTATGCAGGTAGCCAGACAGTGGGACATTGTACGAACAGTCAGCACACTAAGCACGGATAGTGCGCGCAACATGATTGCAGCGTCAAGCAGCTCCCGTTCGAGCATATGCCTTGAGTTGCACATAGCTCCAACGATCCATCACAGGGTGTGTCTCTCTCTCCACACACACACACACACACACACACACACACACACACACACACACACACACACACACACACACACACACACACACACACACACACACACACACACACACACACACACACACACACACACACACACACACACACACACACACACACACACACACACACACACGGTTCCAGGTTAAATTGAGGCGAATATTTGTAATGTTCAGAGGTTGTTGTGTTTAATATTCATGAGAATATTTGTCATTGTTCAAATGATAATAAACACACATATAAAGCTTATGTGTCCACTCATATGTTGATAAGAGTATTAAAAACTTGAAAAATATCCCTCTAAGGTACATTTAGAACAGATAAAAAAATGTGCAATTAATTTGCGATTAACTATGGACAATCATGCGATTAGTCGCGATTAAATATTTGTAATCGACTAACAGCCCTAATATATATATTAGTAATATAATATATATATGCAGACCCGACCGATCACAACTTAATTCACATCAGGTAAACATAAATTGTATGATGTTAGCAAATTCATGCTGGAGCAAAGAACGGGATTCTCACCCTTAAAGCTTTCCATCCCCCTTGGGCACCATCACGTACTGCTATGCAGTTCACCACGTCCCCTTCTTTCAGAGGTATCCCGCCCAACACTTCTCGGGTGGTGAAGTAGATAGCATCGTCAATCATGCCATAGTCGAGGCACAGCTGGGTCACCACACTGCCCCGCAGGTTGCGAATGTTTTCCTGGCCTGACAGCCAAAAGAAATGCATGGCATGACATATGCTGCCGTGCGTTGCTATTGTAATGCTTTAACTTATTATATTTAGAAGAATGTTGCATTTACCTGTTGCATCAGAGCAAAGGCCCTCTCCATCAGCCTCTCCAGTCCTCCACAATGGAGAGACCAGCTTAGACAGCATGCACCGCACAGCTGTTAGCATATTATCTGCAAAATGGTAACTTAGCTGATGTAGCTAGCGTAAGATTTCCACACTAGGAAAACAAAAAAGCAGTTTTTATTAACCTTGCAAACATTTGTTACCTGACGTTATTAACAAGCTTTTAAGTTTTGGATATTATTTTTTACATGGCATTTACTCAGTTAGCTTACACGTCCAGGCCAGGGACAAACAAAAAGCTAATACAAAATAGTCATTTCTAAATAACCAAGAAGCAAGATAGTTAGCTCATTTCAAAGTTAGCTAGAAGAAAATGCTAATTACAACATTATATTACTTCCGAGCTAATGTTAGTTAGCTAAAAGTTACCTTAGCTATAGTACAAAAGGCGTAGTATGAAGGAACGAAATTGAGAACATTATTCAACGAACAAAGTATAGGTGAGGTTAATTACAAATTACCGTTCTCAATACAAATATTAGCTTAACTAACGAAAAACTTCACGTGTTGGGGCGGAGACCTCTTCATTCGTTGGTACGCATTGCACATGGACGCTTACGTGCGCGCCGCCGCTTGATCACCGCGAGGGGAGGTGAGAAATGTGGTGAACCTACCAAAAATGTAGACGACTCTGATAATAAGTCACCGGAGGTAGTTTGTAATGCTCTTTCTTCCTCCATGGTTGGATGAGTAAATAAAACCATTTGCAAGTGAGTTTTATCTATGTTTAAAATGTAAATAGAACGTGTGTGACCCCCCTGCTTTCTTTGTCTTTTAGTTTTAAAGTTGATACCTGAAGGCCTAAACGTATTTTTTGAGAGTGGTAAAGACTTATTGACCTAAAAAAATGGTGAGGCACAAAAATGTCTGTATAAATCACAGAGGTATAATAGATTGTGTTCTCCTTGCCATACTCTCCACCGTTGTTTGTTTTTGGCTAAAGCAGTTAGACGTTAATTCTGCATTGAAATACATCTTACATACAGATTTGGAAGTCTTTAGCAGATGGCTAACTCCACTGGGTATGTCACCACTGTAGATTAATAGGGACTTCATGATGTATATCCAGAACCAAAAGCCCTGTGAACACTTTTGCTTTTACACAATTTAGTGTATGCAATGCAGTAGGACATTTGTCACAGCTATCCAGCTTGCATTGTAGACACATTTGAGAATTACTGCAGCTGTTTACTCGCCAACTGTCTCATTCACCTCTCTGCTCTTGCAAATGGACACTGTTTTTGGCACTTAATGCCAAACACTTATTCTGAAGATGTGACACCTGGAAGGAAACCATCAACTGTGTTCCTTCTAAACAACACCACAGTGCACATTCACAAAGTGCCATCACATCACACCTGCCATTTGCCAGTGTGTCCTCTGTTGCTTTTCTGAATTCTGGACAAACTGTACTGATGAGTCATCAGTCTGCTCATCTGATGACCTGGTGTGAAATGTTCCCCTGTCATTATCCTTCTGTTAAAGTGAACATCACACAATCAAACTGCTTCATGTAACTCAGTATTATTTCATTGTAAGATCAAGCTTTGACATGGCCAGATTGATAGTGTTGCTGCCAGGTTTCAGCCTTCACTCTCAGGTCTTAGTATTAAAACCATATTTTGCTTTTATGTCCCCCTGTGTGCTTACCAGCAGGGCTGTACATATGTGGTTTTTGTAAGCATTGCCAATGGCCCAAGGGATTCTGACTATCCATGGCCAAATCAATTCAGGCACTTTGGAGATTAATTTCAGGTAGGGCTGCCAAAGTGTAACCTATATCACAGGCTATACAAACATTTTCTTCTGGCAGCTCTTCTAGATGGTAAAATATGTTCTAATGTGTCGTCTAACTTATTTAGATACATCTTTGGCATTCACTGTAGGTTTCATGGCTTAATATGAGTGAACTCAATCACATGCAAAAGCATACATTGTAAGCAGAGACTTTGTCACTGTCATTGTGACTCTCTTTTCAGACATTAATGCCAGTTACGACATATTGTGTGTTTTAGGACCCTAACCTAATCACTGCCAACCATATCTCAAATTGTACCATCTATTTTTACGATGATGGAATTACATTTTACTGGCCACCAGGGCAGTAGCCAGGATTTAAAGAATACTGAGTCCAAATTGGCCGAGCACAGCTTCAGAAATGTTTGACATAGCCACCCAAAAATGTCTTCTCTGACATTTCTAAATTGTATTAATGAAATTAACCTTCATTTGGAGCTTGACATTTGGTGACTCCTTGAAGGAAACATGTTTGAACTTCCCACCAGCACAACACTGTAATCCATTCAATAAATATAAATGAATGTCAGTACTGAGCACACTTAAAGTGTCAATAGATTCAAATTGACACCAAGTAATCACAACAGTTGTGATTGTATCAGACAATGTTCCTTAGCATATGAAGTTTGCCCAGTTGTCATGTGATTCTAGATTACTGAGCACTTTGCTGATATTGCATCCAAATTGGCCTCAAAATCGATATTTAAGATTTTTTTCTTGAACTTGGAAACACTATTTGATGAAGCTGTCCCTAAAGGTTTTATTTAGTCGCTGTTCTGGAGTTTTTGATCATTTACCACCATCTTTCAATGTTTTAAACGTGTTAATTCACAATTATAATTACCCTACTGTAATTGCCGTGCTGCATAACTTTAGCAAAAAAAAAAATGGACATGACATTTACTGTGGTTTGTTATTTGTCTTGTGAAATTAACACTCTCTATATGCAGATTTCACACAGCATGAAGAATGTTGAAAAAAACTGTCTTTTTTTAAAGTATGCTTTGGAAAATGTTCAACAGTTAAGTGAGGGTAAACCCTGTAGGATTTGCAGTTAATGGTCTTGCAAAAAGTAGTAAAACATGCAAAAACACTGATATGGCCTATATGGCAGAGCAGTTATGGTTGATTTACAGCTGTTCCTAAAAAGCATTTTTATGGTATAGGAGGTTTTCAAAGTGTGTGCCTTAGGGAGATTGTGGCAAGTGACAGCACATTAACATCTCAAGTTCATACATGAACCATTAAAGCTGTTTCCACGGGGGCTGCCTAGAATCATACACTGTATTTTCAAGAGCACATGGGCCACTCATAGTGTTATGTTCATCTGTCTGAGGGCTCAATGGAAGGAGTTTATTCTCTTAATCCATATCTGCAATGTATGTGCATATATTTCATATGTCTGTGTAATGAGTAGTGTAATGTATAGTTTTTCCGAGAGAAGTACTTTGACTTGACATTGATGTGATGCTTCCTCACCACTAGAGGGCAGTGGAGGCACTCTTTGTACACAAATTAACTACTGTCTTTGCTGTTGAGTGCAAGTGAGGCCAAGGGATGAACATGGGATGAATCAGATCAGATACTAATCTCAGTCTGTGTTGCTAAAACTGGACACTCTACTTACACTGCTCGATGACAACAAATACCAGGAATGCCCAGAAATGATGCCAGCTATTCTCAGGACTGTAGGAAAAAACAAATTCCCCTCTTTCTTCGGGCCAGACTTCCCCTTCGTAATTAGCAGATAAATATGAACAAGGAGCAATACAGTCATACAATCTGACTATGTGATGGAATTTGAGAGTTGTCTAACTGCTCATATTGCAAAAAATAAGCATGTCAACAAAAGCATGTTTACAGAATTAATTGAAATTACACCAAATCAATCAATCAATCAATCAATGTTTATTTATATAGCCCAATATCACAAATGATACATTTGTCTCAGTGGTCTTCACAGTGTGTACAGAATATCAGTATGACAATACGACACCCTCTGTCCTTAGACCCTCACATCGTACAAGGAAAAACTTCCAAAGAAAACCCAGTTTAAAGGGAAAAATGGGAGAAACAAATTAGGCCAATAAACTCAATAATAAGTATTTTCACATGATAATGACTTGCCAAAATATGCTTTTAATTGACAAACATCTCTACTTATGTACTTACAACATATATTATTTTTCGCCCACAAAACCACTACATCAGTCATTATTATAATATATTGAAATCTTACAACCAATAATACTATCATGATAATATAGTTCTACTTTCAGTGTATTATGTCCAAAAGTAATAATAATAGATTACATTTGTATAGCGCCTTTCCAGGGACCCAAGGCCACTTTACATGGTGAATAAACAAACAAACAAACAAAAGGGGCAAATAATAAAGCACAGAAATGTTATTGTAAACTCTGATACCACAGACGCACTTTAAATCCTCAGAATATGGAGAGAATATAGGAATTTCAGTTATTAAACTCTAAACTTTAGTTTTTTCTTTGGTTAACGTTCAAAGGTGACAAACAAAAGTTGTTAAAACTGTGTTTACAGTAGTCTGTAGTGCATAGTGCAGGACACATGGAAACATGGAATTTATCAGATAATCCGTTCTGAGGTTTTTCTCAATTCTCTTTCAGTATGGAAACCAGATGCAAATAGGAATTCATTTGGCATGATACATGTTTATAAAACATAAGGGAAGTGTAGAAACATTGAAATGGCAAACAGAGCCAAGCATTTATTCCGGTCTGCCATTCATTATATTGGAATGAATGCACAACCTTGTACAGTATAACATTACATATCTAAAAGGTCTCTCACGGTGTATATATTTCACATATTTTATAATTTTGTTTCGCAGTGCTTTAAGTTTTTCATGCTTAGAATCGACAAAACTGTACCCAAACTTACTTTAAACTATAATAGAGCTGCTATTGGGTTTTTTTAAGATCTGCAGCTATACCCATCAAGCTATGATATAACTGCCAAATCCTATATTAAAAAGACGAGTACTCAAAGAGCACTCACCTCACCAAGGATGCACAACCATGCTGTTGTATTTACGATAAAAAAATGCTTACACGTTTTTTACATTATGGAGAAGGATCGTATGTTCAATACCTATCATTGATTTTACTTATGGTTTTCTGTTCAGACATTTACCAAGTCACTCCCTGCATGCCTTGCAATACTGATCAGCTGCCACTTGGAGCCTAAATGCTACATTCAATGTTGTCACTTGACACCCAAATCAACACCCATTGTCTTTTTGTTAAACAGTCAACACTGGGCAAACATGTTAATTAGTTAAAGATGATATCATACTTTTTTTTGTATGTGATTAGGTGAACCTACACTCACGTCACAAATACCATTTTTGGTTGGATATCGTATCTGTAATATATTCGTATGTTGCTTTCAGTGCACCTCAAATGAAATTTAGGAAACACCCTTTTTCTTGGGCAACTGCTGTTGGCGACAAGATTCCAGGCCAGGAAACAGTCCAGCACATGACCTCTGTAAAATCACAACATGATGTTTTTTATATATTGATGTAATGTATTGATTAGAGAGCTGATAAATGCTGGTACTTGCTGACAAAGCTGATTTCCTGTTTCCATATGCTAATGAGCTGGTGGGTGTGGCTTTTTATTCAGTGGTGGTAGTATTGATCTTTTCATATCAGCAATACTTATTCCTTTAATTAGGCTAAATGTCTCTTGGAGTTAACCGGCCAACGGGTAAACACATGGAAAAGAAAACATGACATAATGTGATAGTAATTTGTGAAAGGGCGTGTAATTGTAATCAGTAAATGTTCATCTGTGCTTGAGCTGTGAATGATTAAACATTTTGACAAAGATGGATCTGTGGGGATAAGATATTTGAAGGCTAATGGGGGGTGGGGTGTCACCTTCTGTGCACATGATTCCCAACTACGCCTCTGATCAGTGGCAGTCAAATCAGAGATGTGAGAGAGGAAGAAGAGAGCACAAAGAGGGAAGGCAGGAGAAAAGACAGGGAAGGAGGAGGAGGTCCCCGTAAACCACGCCTCCGGTCTCGTATCCTCTCGCAAGTCTTATTCACAGCCTCTCATGTTGAGGATAGAGAAAGAAAGGAGAGAAACAAGAAGAAGGGCACACGAAGAAGAGGAAGGGAGCAGCAAAACGATCATGGCAATACCCAAAACGTCTCAGCTTGAGATAGTGTCCGATCACAGCGCACCTCTACCGCCGTCGACTACTGCACGGAGCATGCAGCCGCACAAAAGACAGAGCCCAGATGAATGAGGAGCTGTACCTGGGCCGTGGACAAAATGAGGGTCATCTTCATCCAAAACGCCGGTTTCGTCGCAGCTTTCTCGCCTTTTAGATGTGAGTCGGTGATGTTGGCAGCGTTTAGGACGACAGATAAGGTGAACGAGCCAGAATTAACCACAGCTAGATCATGCAAGTCGACTGAGGAGTGAGGAGATCAGACCGATTGATTTAGTGTTTCTTTTATTGGCATAGAGTTTATACATACATTATAGCCAATTGATCATATTTAAAGCCAGCGTGTGTTCCGCTTCCGGCATGCAGCCTGCTGTCGAAATCTGAATACATAGTTTATTACATATTGGCAAATAGAATAACATTTATCCAGTGATACAGGACTATGTATCTGGTAATTATGGACCGATAATGTCCTTACAGACTCTTTGTGCTTAATCTATTAGCAGATTAATTATATAGCAATAATAACATGAATAGGTAGGAGGAGTGTCTCTGTTCGGTTTGATCAAAGCCATTGATCAACTAAGACAATCTGGAAATGTTAGTTTCCATGTGTAATTATAGGCTATGACTAATAGGCTAAGCGTTATTCCTTGTAATTTATTTATTTATTAATAGCCTACTATTATTAGACCTATAAGTATTATATTATCAATTTATTTTAGGTAGGTAGTTTGAAATATTTAACAGTGGGAAGGTTATTAAAAAAACTTCCCTAGTGAGATGGAAACCTCTTATTTATCGCCCCACCGGGGGGCACCCCGTCCCGAGGCCCAGAGAGGCCAAACCTCAGCGGGCAAACCGGCGGGGGGTGACCTCTCCCCTTCACCTCCACCTCCAACACTACCTGCCGGCACCTCACCCGAAGATACCCCGGCAAGCAGTGATGGACGGAGAAACTCGGGCGTGAAGAAACACCACCACAAGCACAACCTGAAGCACCGCTACGAGCTGCTGGAGACGCTAGGAAGAGGCACATATGGCAAGGTCAAGAAGGCCATCGAGCGACACTCCGGCAGAGAGGTGAGCCACTTAAGAGACGCTCTAAGCAGCTGTAAACATATGTCATGATGCTTTTAGTGGGTTTGTTATACATGCTTACTTCTGTGAAGCACTTTATTAGCCTACAAACAACATTGGTCCTAAAATAAGTGCTTGGTTGCTCTCCTTGGCGTGTGCATGTCCTTCCCCTCTGGGAATTCCCCCTGTGCTGAAAGGGCCCATGGGGCCAGAGAGTTGTGGTTGCACACGCCTGTCCTTTGTGGGGCCTCACGACCGGATGCTGGAGTGCAAATCCGGCTACTGACTGATGACTACTGACTGATGATAGGACTCGGGTGATCCCAAAGCATCATGGAAAACAGCTAACAGTCCCCTAGAGATGCTATAGGGCCCACTCACATGTTTGTGGTCAGTGTTTTAGACACCCTCTACATCCTTTCAGTTCTGTTTTGAGTCTGATGGGTGTGAGGGTGTTTGCATCATTCTAACAATTTCTGTTTCTTTATTTGTAAATATTTCTTGGCTTTATTTGCTATAGTCATCCTCAGCTCTAATGTCATTGAAGACCATCACATCTCTCCAAATATTTTTTTTATATCCTCCTGTGGCAAAATGTGCCCCCTGTGCCCAATCTGGCAGGACATGATGAACTTTCCATGTGCAGAGAATACCAGGGGGACATTGAGTATAGGTCAAACATTTCCCCTAATGGTTTCAAAGCTCCTGCATGCTTGCTACGGGAATCATAAAGACTCCGGTAGGGCTACTCTCTCTTGGCCTGTCCCACTTGGCTCCTTGTACTGTTCAGTATGTTTTCCTATCTATTATTGCCATGGCAGCAGCTCTCATGTGAAGTATTTTACATTCACTTGTATTATAAAATTGCACAATGCATGTTTACTGAATGGGTCAAGATACATTCTTTTTTACATTAGTAAGTTTGACATATTGTTCCCTTAATTTAACTCGGATTGGCTGAATCTTTTTTGCTTTGGATATGGTTTAAGACTTTCCTTCTGAAATGAATTGATTTAACATGCAAATGTACTTTAACGACTCTATTTCTTAACATTTTTAGTGATTCTAAAACATTGCTTTAATGCCTTCCCTCCTTTTACTGAGTTTTAAAAGTACATCTTTTACATTTTTAAGCTTTTTAATCATGTGTTGGTTATTTGGGAGGCTGTAGTTTGTGCAGAATGGTGTTTATGTTTTAGGTCTACCCTCAGTGAGAGAGATGGGGTGGCAAAACAGTCAAATCTTTGTAGGTGAAAACCCAGTGGCCTGTTGCCTTCCTTTCTCCTGCAATCTGCTGCACAGCTCCAAGCATAGCATTCAGACTTTAAATAGCATCTCTGTAAAGTATAGGACTCCCTTTTCCCCTGTGTTTCACGTGGGAGTTTGTATATCTTAGGAAAGTACTTTGGTTCCACATGGTGTACCAGCAGAAAACCAAAAGAGCATGACTGCCAGCCACCTCACGGGCCACGTGTGTCTGGCACTGCGTTGCTAGAGTTTACTTGACCTCTGACATAAAGTTAGTCCCCGGTGTCCATGTGGCAGAGACAGTGATGCGGTGAGACTGTTATACAATTATCTTGAAACCCTGTACCTTTTCCTGGTTTGTTCACAAACAAAATGAGAATGGCAGAGAGAACTAAGTGAGGAAACAGACTGAGAGAGTTTTGTGCGTTACTGTTTGTATGAATGCACATGTGTGTAAAGAGCGGAAGGCACATGAAGGAGATTGATTAAATGTGGGCACATTCAGTGTGTCAGCGAAAGTGGAACTGAGTGACTGTCTGCTTTAATCTGCAAAGCCATATGTCGTAGTGCTTGGCAACTCAGTGGAAACCAACATTAGTGCAATTGATCATAGATATCATTAGTGGGGATATGTGCACATGCCAATAGAATATGTGTTGCTTGTTTATATACACGTGAGAGGGAGAGAAAGAGACTTGCTGTGTCGTATTTGGCATTTAGATGACTGTAGTGAAAAGGTTGTGGTGACAGCTAGGCCTAAAATTGGCAGTGACGCGTGAAAGGCCATCCACGGCAGGAAATTAGATTGAAGGGGAAGGTTAATATCCTGTATGGGTGATCCATCGCTAACTGGGGAGACGGGCAGTTAGCACAGAGACACAGGGAAGCCCACCACCACAACAAGATAGGTGGGTGATCCATCGCTAACTGGGGAGACGGGCAGTTAGCACAGAGACACAGGGAAGCCCACCACCACAACAAGATAGGGACAGCCTCAGTTAAATGAGGTTAGAGAGTGATATTAATACGAGCTTTAACCACCAGATTACATCATTGCCTAAAAATGGATTCACTGGGGAGGTACGTGGGAGGGGAACACACTGACATTCCTGTGCTATATGTGGTGCCGTTGATGAGGTATTATGATTCCTGACTGTGTTTGAGAATATAGTTCACTGGAAAAGTGACGGGCTTCTGCCTCCCACTCACTCTCTCTGTCTCCCCCTGACTCAGACACAAACACACACACTCAACACAACAGATGATCAGGAACTTTGGAGACACACAGAAGGGTGAGCTTGTGATGAATACTTCATCTATTTTAATGGCCTGAGAAAGCACAGGAAGATGTCAGGCTCTAGTGAAGCGAGACATGGACTTTCACTTCAAACAGCTCCATTGCGCACAAGGTTGGGGGGGCGGGGCAGACAAGGACGGCCCCATACCTGGCAGGGGCCGACGTGGGCAGCAGTGCAGCGCCTGTTTATTGTGAGTGACAGTAATAGGGATCCACTTAAGGACAAGCGTAGCTGTGTCAGCCAGCACGGCCAGCTGGCAAGTGGCTGATCTACAGTCCTGTTTAATGATCCACATCGGGGTCGGGCCAGGGGAACACGAGGAGATACACAAACGATACCTGGCCTTTTCTCAAGCCCAATGCGGGAGAGCTTGCTCGTTCAATTAGTTAATATACAGTGTGGAATGATTGTAGCTGTTGAAGATGGATTACTATCCTTCACCTTTTTTAGGCAGCTGTATACAGAGAAAGTTGACTTGCCCTCGTATTTAACTTTTATTGGTAATTTCTCAGTTGTTGCCCACATTAATTAATCACTACATTTAAAACCAGGAAGGTGACTCACATTCTACCTCACTGGTAAACACCAAAGTCCAAAAAGTGACTCCTTTTGGGCATCAGTGATAAATGAGGTAAAGGAAAACATCAGTGTTAAGAAACAAACAACTTTGACCAATTATGGACACAGCATGTGGACCCCCTTGGACCCCATCTGGTTTATTATGGTATCATTTATTTCAATTCTATGTAATCAAGGGAAGCTCTGCAAGGGAACTATTCCGGTTTGGGGTTATTTTTATTGATGTACACGGTAATTAGCTTGGCACTCGCTACTGCCTGTGGTTTCTGCTGAATGAAATAAAGCTGGGCTCCTCAGAATACCACCGCTAAGCTAGGAGAGGACAAAAGTTTAAACTAACACAATTCAGACTGAACAGACTCGATAGAGGCTGGATCAAAGCAAACCCAGGACTCAATCCAGAATGTTTAGGCTACAATTATCGTGACATGTGCTAGACTCTGTACTCCGATTGGTTTCTTTGGAGAAGGCCTCTAACCTTTCATTTGGGAGTACATAGGCTAGGTCTGAACGCATCCAGTTTGCGGCTGTCTCTAACCCCGGTGGCATTGCCATGACAGTTAAATATTGTCCAATCATGTTTAGTTGTTGACTGATGAAACTTCTGTAGCCGGCCCGTTGGCAAGGCAAGTCGACTGAATCACTTCCTCATCCTCTGCCATTGCTACTGATTCCTCCATAAACTTCCAGCAGCATTTCAAAAGTACGCCTCTGGCTATTTCATCTGAAAGACTACAAATAAAAGAGTGGGACTTTTTGACAGGGCAGGAAACACATCTGTGGAACTTAATACTGACATCTTTATAGTTGTAGTATCTTTAAAGAACTCTTCCTCCGACCTCCCTGCCTTCCTCCATGAACATTTAACACCTCGTCATCTTCTTTTTCACGATACTCACACTCCTCAGCTGTTTCCAGATAGATGGTGACTGTGAAAACTCCACCATGTGACGACTCAGACTTCTGATCTCACTGTTAGAGACATGGTGGGGGTCCATATTGGAGACCCAGCCCAAACACTGACGAGTCCCTGGTTAAATATAGTCCCAGGCCCTTGGAGAGTACAAAGCAAGCCTCTATTATGGCATCACGTGGCGAGTTGTTTTTCACCTTCATTTTGCAGAGAAGACAAAGAGAGAGTAAATGACACCGTGTGAGACTAAGATGACATCTCCTCCTTGTTTGAGTCACCTGCCCGTCATAACATCAAGGCCCAGTCAGGAGGTCAAAGGCTGTTATGCATGCCCCACGGGACCCCTGAGCGGGGAGGAACATTAGGTTGATGAAGTACACACAGTTTATAGGGAAAGCTAAGTAGTTATACATACTGATTTTGTTTTCATAGAGGCACACAGACGTCACATGGGGTACAGTATGTACCCTGCATGGGCCATGTACATTTTTAAAGTTCATTGATAAGATAACGAATATGACTTGAGTGTGTTGTGGTTTTACGTTACACCTCTCTAGTGTTTTCCCATTCAAATCAACATATTCATGTAATCAGTTGGTGGAAAAAGGGAAAATAGCTATGACTCCGCTGATCAATGTGTCTCCTGTCCTCTATTTCTAGGTGGCTATCAAGTCGATTCGGAAGGAGAAGATCAAGGACGATCAGGACATGGTTCACATCCGACGAGAGATTGAGATCATGTCATCCCTTCGCCACCCACACATCATCTCTATATATGAAGGTGAGGGTTTGCTGCAGAAACTCACACACATGACAGTGTATACCCGTGAATTTGCCTTGAATGCACATAAACAAAAACACACATGTCCCAACATTCACCCCTCACTCAGCTCGTTCAGCACTTGTGGCCAAGCTGCAGGATTGTCATGTTATGACATGCAGATGTCGTAATAAGACCGGGACTACAGCTCTGGGATGTTATTCATCTTCTTTTCTCTGTCTGGCTGCCTTGGCCAGTAAAAGTCTGGATGGCTTTTTGCCGGTGTGCATCTGGATCTCTCTGAATGTGTGTGTGTGCACGAGTGCGCTAGGAAGTTCGTGTGTGTAAGAGCGGTGGTATTCTAAGGGATTGCCTCTCCCACATCTAGAGGTCCCATCTCTTGTCTTCTCTGGTCTTGATCTCAGGGCCAGACATCTGCTGATACTTAGAGAAGGCTGCAGCTGGGATCCTGTGTGTGTGTGTGTGTGTGTGTGTGTGTGTGTGTGTGTGTGTGTGTGTGTGTGTGTGTGTGTGTGTGTGTGTGTGTGTGTGTGTGTGTGTGTGTGTGTGTGTGTGTGTGTGTGTGTGTGTGTGTGTGTGTGTGTGTGTGTGTGTGTGTGTGTGTGTGTGTGTGTGTGTGTGTGTGTGTGTGTGTGTGTGTGTGTGTGTGTGTGTGTGTGTGTCTGCATAAGTCCTTGTGTGAGTCTGTGTGCATGGTTGTGTGTGTGAAGCTAGGGAGACACTGCGTTGACCTTAGTCACCCAGGCATGCACCCTGTCTGACTCTGACCCGGTGCTATGCAGAGGGAGGAAAGGCCTTAAGCCTTTTTTTTGGATAAACATCATATATCCAACCCAGGAAGCAACTTTCTAAATATCAAAGCCTTCAAGTCAGGCTTAAACGGCTCCTTTTTTTATATGAGCCCTTTTGAATGACCTTCATTCCACTGGAAGAAAGAAATAGATTGGAATAAATGCTGAGTGTAAAGGTTGAACAATTCCCATTGCATTCTTTCAACATATTGCTTGCAATTAATCAGCTCTTATGATGTCGTCTGGCCTACAGTACATTTGGGCAATTAAAGTCACAAGGCCGCCGCAGTGTGTGTCGGTTTCATATGATTTGTGACTCGTGACTATTTTTATGCCTGTGTCAACAAAGCAACAGTTTCTATGCCCTCTTCAGGATAGCTGATGGCAGCCAGTTGTGTGCCACTGCCCGAAGTGGCTGACCCACTGTTCTTTGTTCAGTGTCAAAGTCCCCAGGTTGTTATCAGAAAGAGAACCTGTGACAAACACTACTATTTGTCATGGGAACGTGCCAGAAGTCAGCTGGAGATCTGAAGTGCAGCCAAGTGTAATGTGTTTTAGGAGAATGATTAAAAGAACAGTTTATAAACTCCAAGGAGTCTGTATGGTGTTCCTATGTGTGCTGCCTTCCTTTATATGAAACTCCACCAGACTCTTTGGTGTTTCTCCTCAAACCCAGCGTTAACTGTTGCGGCCTGGCCTCCGCCCAGCCTTCCTTTAGAGATGTATAGGAGGCCCGAGATCTGTGTATCCGGCAACACCCTCTTCAACAGCCCCTGCTAACTGCCTTGTGTGAAGCAAAGCTGAACCAGATGTGTGTGTGAAGATTGATTTGTACCACTCCCTCAAATTCTGCATCCATCAGCAAGCGGTGCGGGGCATTTAAAAGCAGATTTCACTCTTCACTCCTAGGGTGCCCACTTTTTTAAACAAAAATAGTCGGACAAATTGTCCTTTCTACACATTTTTGTATGAGTCAACCAAACAGCATGTAGCATGTTAATTAAAGAGCTTTAGAGGTGGTGATAGACATATTGTGTTGCCTTGGGAAGGAGCCAGACTGCCGGTTTTCCCCTTTCCAAGGCTTAACGCTAAGCTAAAACTAACTGGATGCTCGCTGTAGCATCCTATTTGGTGTACAGATATAATAGTCATATTGATCTCTTAATCTCACTTTCTGCAAGAAAGATAATTAGTGTATTTCCAACTACGCTAAAGGAGAGAAGTGGAAATAAGAAAGAGATATAAAGTTTGAACAGACATAAAACCAACCATCCTGCGGAGAGCAAAGAGAAACCATTTTATTACCACATTCTCAAGAGGTGACATAAGCCCTGATAGTAATTGGTATCATATGTTTTGGTAGCTCAGTTCAGTAAATAATAACACATTCAATGATTAACCTGTTTATTGTTATCTGTGTAAAAATACCTCAATCAAAAAGTGTGGAGTTTCCAATGCTTGCTTATTTATTGTTTGCATCAATAGTACTTTAATACCCTTCACTTCATAGTACTTTTCTTGCACTGTACGCAGGCTTGCAACACTGTCTATCATTAGGGCAGGCAACAAGACAATAGGGGCTAATAGTTTAGGTGAGGGCCCGACCTGTGAACAGAGCCTGTCGCCTGACAGCAAGGCGGCAGTGGTGGCTGGTTTACCCAACAGGCTGTAATACTAATAAACCCAAGTTATGTAAGCCAGGTAATTACTTTGCCACCATGGGTCAAAGGTAAATGGGAGTGCACGCTGAGAATTGGCTCTCTAAGCGCAACCCCACCATGGATCGCCGTGAATGTCACCCCAGGTTACCACTCTGTCCACCAATCAGAGAGCCGGCTCTCTTCTGGCCTCCCTGGTGCTTCCCAAACAGCCAGACCGTCCCAATCAGGAAGCATTACCATCACTCAGCAACTGCGTGTTTTTGTCAAGGATTATATCTCTAAAAGGACCCTGGGAGGTGGGGTGAGGGAAGTAGTGTGACAAACTATGAAGGTGCTCACTCAAGGGTGCAGAACGCAGAGGCCCTCACCCCCGGTGACCCTGCTGTGTGGGAAAATCAACCCGCACAATACCGAGCAACATGGCTGACTGTGTTGTTGTCATCTCCTCAGTGTTTCCTTCTGTCCCTCTTTCTCTCTCCTCACCTCCCTGCCTAACCATTTAATTCCCTTCATGCCAAGGCGCTGGGAGAGAAGTATGTTGCCAAGTTAAAATTATACACCAAAAGGCTAAATACTGACACAGAATTATACGTTTGGTGACTGCTGATGGATAGGAATGCAATACAATGATACAACTGTAAGAACGCTACTTTCTCCAGTCACCAGATGTGTACCAAGTCGGCATTCAAAAAGTCAGTTTGTCGATTAATTTCCCAGCTTTCTTACTTTTGATTTGCGCTAATCAAATAACATTTCTGTCAGATGATAAGCAGTAGATACAATATATTATAACTGCTATGACTTTAACGGCAGTAAACAAACAACACAGGACATGAATATATCTTGGCTTCCTTTATTATTCAAACACAGAAACTCATGACGCAGTCGGAGAACAAAAAGAGGAAGCTCTTACCCTTGCTGAGTAATACATTACTTATTCTATTATAAATATAAGACGCATTCAGCCGTGAGAAGGGAAGATTGTGCCGTGTTGCCACAATAAACTATTGTGCAATCATGTATGTGATATGGACAGTCAGTGGGGTGGTTAAGAATGTGGGAGTGCGTTGTGAAATGTGCTGACATGATGTGAATTTGAAGTGTTATATGTCCAGGGCATCACCTGACACTATAGTATAGTATACTCAAAACTGACTTTCTCTCCATGAAATTGTTCCTGCTTTCTCTCTGTTTCCACTGCTCTCCACCTCACTCTGGTCTCTGAGGGGTGGGCTTGATTAAGTTAACAGCCCCTCCCTGCAATGTTGTGAAGGAGCCAGACACATGAGGTGGGGTTTGGTGTGATGTAACCCTGGGAGAAATGTAGAAATTCTCCTCTGGAATTTGTAGTCCAGCTCCAAAACTAGAGGAGGGGGGGGTGACTGGTTTATTCAGGTTTTCCATAACATTGTTCATTATGTGATATTACTATGATAGAAAGAACCTGGAATGACTCGTGAGTAGTCTGCCATTTCACGTGCCGTTAATACAGATGTATTTTTAGATATTAAGGATTGCTTTCTTATAATTTCCAGTGTTTGAAAACAAGGACAAGATTGTGATTGTGATGGAGTACGCCAGCAAGGGCGAGCTGTATGACTACATCAGCGAGCGCCGGCGCCTGAGCGAGCGGGAGACGCGACACTTCTTCAGACAGATAGTCTCCGCCGTGCACCACTGCCACAAGGTGAGAAAACCCATACCACACTATATCTAGAGAAAAAGCACGCATATTTATTTGTGTTGGTCACCTAAGTCTCTCTTTGCCTCACGCACACACATCCGGACTTTGTTTTCCAGGCCACAGCATGCTTACTGTAACATTAACCATGCACCTCCAGAGTCAGCTATACAGCCAGTTAATCTGCAGGCCCTATATAGTATGCTTTTCTTGGCGCTGGTGTAAGGGAGTCATCTGCTTCTGAGTGAAGATAGAACACAGGCCAGTTTAATTCAGGCTTACACTCAGATTTCAGTGCGCCAAACAGTCCCTAAATGAATTCTGTCCTCATCTGTTGACTCTGACGGATGTCCCAAGATACTCCTGAAGCTTTTCCCCAGAGATTAAGCTCCGGCCACGCCTCCCATGTCAACCTCTGATCCACGCCTCACTAAACCCCAAGGTCCCAGGGCTTGTTTGGATGGGCTCCCCTCGTGTCATCCGCTACCCAGCTGCAGATAGGGATGATGTCATAGCCCCTCAGATAGGAGAGTCCCAGACAGCCATGAATGATGAATCATCACCACCAAGCACAACCTCCCACCGGGTGGGGTGGTGTGAGTCACTGACACAACAAGCAAACAACCACATCTTCTTTGTATCACTATCCACCAATGATAGTCATGAGAACATGAGCTTCCTGCCAGGCAATAACCAATAGGAGATGCCCTGCGGAGCGCAACCCCGGGGGGTGGTGTGATGGGTGAAGTCACTCCTCCGCATCTGAGCTAGGTTCAGCCTGTCTGCATACCACATGCCAGGGTTTTAAATAAAAATCAGGCATGGTTGTTTTTTAATCCCTGGATGTTGTGAGAACATCATCCATACAGAGTGGTAATTACAGGCTCATGTTTATATGACACATGTGAGTCGACTTGAAAAGAAAATCACAGCAGATGTCAGCATAAAGACCCCAGAGGGGACAAGACCAATTAAAGAGTACTAGCCCAGCAGGCTGCCTTGATTTCCCCCGAGAGCCACAAGCGAGCCTTGTCGGAGTAAATCATCGCTTAATACAATGGATTGTTTATTATTGGGATCCATCTCTGGTGAATAATGAATCGATGCATGCATCAATCACAGCTTTGTTTTCCCCTCATTGTTTTTCAGAATGGAGTGGCGCACAGGGATCTGAAACTGGAAAATGTGCTACTGGATGAAAACGGTAATATTAAGGTAAGTTTGCCCATTGATCTGTGATACATCACCGACAGGACGATACAGCACAACCACACATGATCCTTGTGTGAGGGATCAAAGATCACATGTATACCCCTGTGTCCACAGATTGCTGACTTTGGACTGTCCAACCTCTACCATAAGGACAAGCTGCTGCAGACCTTCTGTGGCAGCCCGCTCTATGCTTCACCAGAGATTGTCAATGGGAGACCTTACCGTGGCCCAGAGGTGAGGCCCAGTGAACCAAACAATGACAATGGCTTAAACCCCAGCTGTTTGTGTGTGAACTTAATTTCAAGGACACAATTTCCTTTTATCTATTCATCATCACCATTGTCCTCCCTAGCTGTTAGATGTGGTACTAACCTCCCAGATTGCTCACCTTAATTAGCTTTTATCTCTATTATCTCACGAGTGATTATCATCATTACATATGCCATACACAAAGAGGTGGATGGGCTTTATTTTCTTCTTCTTTGATGGGATTACTGTTAGTAGCTATTCAAAGGGAGGTCTCTCTTGCAACTTTTGGTCAGCTCAGATACTGTCTGCATCCCTTCCCTATCCTCCCCTTCCTAAAATGCCTTGGTCCTTTGAAGTGAGGAACTGGAGGATAGTTTTTACTCACTTTCTCTTCATCTTAATGGGCTCGGAATGATCCTCCACAGCCTCAAAGACACGCTCATGGTCAGAGTAACATAGTTTTGGGGAGAGAAAGAGTAAAAAATGTCTCCTCAAAGCCACTTATCTGGCAATTCCCAGCTCATTCTGAAGGGCGTCGTCTCTGAAATTGCATCAGTTACATAAAACAAAGCAACATACTGGGAAAGAATTGCGTTTTTAGATATTCAAGTCCAACCATTCAATTTAGCGTAATTCACTATAATTTCCTCCAGAGTGCTAAAAACTACAGCAGTCCGATTGCAATCGAAATTATACAAACCCCGTTGGGGTGAGGCCACAAATTACAGCAAACACAAGCAACGAAAATAGAACACAACAATAGTGCATGCCCCGTCTCGCCCTCGGGAATCGACCAGTGGCAAAAAGAGAGAGAAACACATTCTTGATGTGGGTCCAGAAGATCCTTTAGAGGAAGTCCACAAGCTCTTTAACTGGCATATCTGATTTCCTCTTCCTAGACTATGTCTCGGAGCTTTAGCTACCGCCATCAAAAGCACATTCCTCAGGACAACTCATCCTCCCTTAACCACAGTCAATACACACACACATTACATTTCCCTCTCACACACACACAGCGAGACAGGTCATCTGCTGACGACTCAATGGCAGCGTGTCTCTGGCGAGTCATCAGGGGCCGTCACAGCCCTGCTGGTCTCATTATCCGGGTCCACTCCCACCACTTCCCAGACACAAAGTCTTATGTAACCGCTTACTTAGGAAGCCACATTGCATTAGGTTGGTGGTCAGAAAGGGCTTGCTTCTGCTTGACAGAACAGGAGACAGTGGGGGGGGTGAAGGGATTTATCTGTGTGGAAACAAGCCATTTCCCACCAGCGTACAAGCATTTGTCATTGTTATTATATGAAAGACATGCAAGAAAAGCACTGTGAAAGCTCTTTAACAGAGATGTTCTTGTGTGTCGATTGTGTGAAAAACTGATATGATGCTTATTAATGTCAATGTCAACTCAGCTGATGGTCTGAAGTTCGACATTTATTTCCATCACATCAAAACCAGACTGGCAAAACTGCATTTTTAATTGCATAGCACCAAATATAGCACCATCTTTGTTTTATTTACAGTATGCCTGTTTTATTTGATAGGCAGTGTGTGTGTGCTGAATATGATGAAGTCGTTTCTAACCAGACTATTTGTTTTCTAAAGGTGGACAGCTGGGCTCTGGGGGTGCTGCTGTATACCCTGGTCTATGGGACGATGCCATTTGATGGGGGAGACCACAAGAACCTCATTCGCCAGATTAGCAACGGCGACTACAAAGAACCTACTCAGTCCTCAGGTACTGCGGGAACCTCTGTTTGTACTTCTACTGCTTTTTCCCATGGTCAAAAAACATACCTGATCCCACTGCCATTTATAAAACTACATCATAAACTATACTTGCAAATCCAGTTCAGCTGCACAGCAGATAGAGTCAGAGGTACACCATTCGTCAGATCCTGAAACCATTGACCCTGGTCTTTCTGTCTATAAATTGTACAGCACTCACTTCTTTATGTGAATTCCAGAAAATACTTTAAGGTCTGTGGGATGTTGGTCCATAAACACTTGAATGGAATATGGATCCAACCGCTGTTAATGTACAACATGTGGAATCTGCACAATCCATTACGCAAAATGCTCTTTTTGCCCCGTTTTGTTGACAGTATATAAGAACTCAATGATAGTTCCTCAGCTACTGAACTGTTGATTTTTTGTTACATTATTAACACATTACATTTAAGTAAGACTGAGGAGTAATTGGTTCACAAACTCAATTATATAATAGGAACTTGAGGCACATTTCCATTCAAAATTCATTATTTCTCAGGGAAATTACAAAAAAATATGTTTTAATGGCCAAAATAATCCTGAATGTTACTAAACTAATGAAACTCACATGTGGGGAGTTCTGTCTCTGCCCTGAGTTGTTGTCTTATTTCACTGAGGATGCATTATTGTGGTTTAAACTGAACAGTGGAAAAATAACCTTTAGTGACTAATAGTTTAAGTAAGGGTTATTTTCTTTTTTCAGATCTTTAGTTTTAATTGAATACTTGTAACTTTTTTTACATGCATACTTAATTATTCTTATGTCATTTAAGATGCACAGACCCTGGAATACAGTTCCAGGGTTTGAATTTAGACATTCAAAACTCAAACTCCACTTCTCTATTCAATACTCTCTTATACAGTACAGGTAAATAGACGTTTTACTAAGTGGTGTATTACATCAGACGGCTTACAGTTTCTTCATGTTCTATTTCCTGCTAGATGCACGTGGACTGATCCGCTGGATGCTGATGGTGAACCCCGAGCGCCGGGCCACAATAGAAGACATAGCCAACCACTGGTGGGTGAACTGGGGCTGGAAGAACAGCGTGTGTGACTGCGAGACCCAACGAGACCACGGAGGCTCGCCCATGCTGGCCCGCTTCATCGAATGGCAGAACCGCACTGAGCCACGTGGTTCTGGAGCCAAGGCTGCAGCCGCGCCCCAGCTGCTGCGTCAGAGGCCCAAAAAGTCCAAGAAGGAAAACGGCGAGGCAGGGGAGGCCCACTGTGGAGAAGAAGACAAACCCGGGCTGAAGAGACCCAAGGGGATCCTGAAGACCAGGCTCACTGAAGAGCAGCGAGCCACCAGTCTGGAAGAAGCCGAGTCAGGCCAGGGAGCGCTGCCTCAACAAGCTGAAGGGGGAGATGACGCCTCAAGCCCAGATCAAGAAGAAGAAGATGAGCGGAGTTCGGGTGGAGGCTCGCCAGCTAAGATGGTGCCCTCTCTCCCCAGGAAAGGCATCTTGAAGAACAACCAACAGAGGGAATCAGGGTACTACTCCTCGCCAGAGCGCAGCGAGTCTTCCGAGCTTTTAGGGGGCGCCAGTATGTCTCTGCTAGCCACCTCCCCGCCACGGAGAGCGATGGGGAGAAAGGGCATCTTGAAGCGAAACGGCAAGTACTCCACCTACAGCGGGCCTCCATCAGCAGCAGCGGTGGCTGCAGTCCTCGGCGAGCCTTCTCCATCAACCGACTCTGGTCTGTCCCGCAGTCAGAGCCGTCCCTCCAGCATCGTCGGGGAGGACAGCTCCGCCCTGTCCCTGTCGCCCAGCTCCCTCAGCGGGGCCGAGTGGCATTCCTCCACCCCCCACCTCCGCCCAAACATCAGGGCCTGCGTCTCGGCTGAAAACCTGCTGCAGCTCGCCAACTTCAAGGGCTTCCAGACTGCCCCACCGCTCCAGGGACCCAAGTTCAGCCGTGGCTCCAAAACGAAAGGTTCCCCGGGGGACAACGGCAGCTTCTCCCTGCTGGGGGACCTGGAGGACATGACTCAGGTGTACCAGCAAGCCCTGGACATCAGCGGCAACCTCACCTAACAGATGGGTGGCAGAGAGAATCCAACATGACTGTGTGTGTGTGTATGTGTGAACGGATGTATACAGGCGGCATTAACGACCAGTGTGTTGCTGGGATACACCTTTTGGGAAGTAGTGGTTTTCTAAATGGGCCTGAAATCTTGATGGAAATTATATGTCTTCGCACATACACACACACACTTAGGTGCACTTCTCTGGCCAGAGGGAAATCCAGTTAGGGTTTTTTGAACCAGAGAGAGGAGCTGGCACGAGAGAATGCCACCCAGTCGGCGTTCTTGGCCCGCCCATAGACTTTGCTGTGTTCAACATGTTTACATATTCAGCAAGAAGGCAAGTTAGAATCACAGACGCAGCAACCAGGTTGGCTCTCCTTGTACCACGCATTCTGAGTTTAAGTTTACACGAGCACCTTAAAACTCACGGAGAGCACATGCTTTTGTGATCTTTACTTCCTTTAAAAAAAAGAAAAGAAACAAACCAGGGTCTTGTTCCAAAAATAACTGACATTGCTGATTATTTATTAATATTTTTGTAGCTTTTCTAGTGCAAAACTGGTGGGTGCTGGCTGTTACTGGAAGAGTCTAAATCTCCAACTCTTTGTGTGGAACTGACATATATAATTATGTTACTCAGTGATGAGAAACATATATATACTCAGCATATATAACTGTGTCTGCGCTTGTAAAACATGCAGGCAAATATACTTTCAGAAAAGCGTATGTCCTATATATGTGTATGATACTAGGGAATATGTAGGAAGTGCCTTTTTTGATTCATAATACAAGATTATGTATGTCATTTCCTTAAAGTGGAGCCAGGCCAACCTGTCACCAGTTGTGCTTTTTGAAATGTTTTTTGTGAATGTGGAGAAACCCAGGGCCTTTAGCTCACAGCTGAATAGCTTTACTCTGTCGCGGTTCAAAGGTCAATCTCAAACAGTTGAGATCAAACAGTCTCGTCTCCTTCCCCCCTGCTCCTAGATTCACACACAGATAGGCCAGGATCTACAGGCCCCCTCAGAAAGAACTCCTCTGTGTTCTTTGTCAGTGTTTAAGCCCATAGTTTGGGTTGTCAGCAGTTTAGGTGGTTTGGTTGCATATTTGCTGGCAGCACCCCAGATCTGGAGGGACTCACCTTGTGGGGCATGTAGTGAAGGGAGATGGTGCAGACACCATCTCACAGTCCTGGAATGTGCCTGGCTCTCTTAACCTTGGTTGTTTCACATTTCCAGGGCTACCTAATAGAACCGGCTGTTTAGTGAGATATTCAGTTTTCTTGTTGTTTTTTTAGCCAAAGACACACAAGGTGGTTTTCATTGTCAGACTAGTTAATATTTTACCACTAAGCTCTTCAAAAGAGCTAGATAGGCTGGTTTGTTTAGCCTGCTGATGACACATTGAATTCCTCAGACAAAGGCTGGAGACGTGTTGGTGCTAGAGATCTCTATCAGCCCCGGCCCGACTCAGCACAGGTGGGTCTGCGGTCCGCACTCAGCCCTCCAGCTGTGTATACTAGTCCATTATGTCAACCAAGCACAATTAGCCAGCTATTGTTTTCATTTGAGAGTAAGAAAGAGGCAGTGTGTAGAGATTTATAGCTAGAGGGAGAAGAAAGGAGTTTTGAAAGAGTGATGCTTGGGAAGGTGCTAAGATAAGAAAGGACTTTCCTATTAAACACAGGAAAGGTCAAGGAGTTCGAAAAGTCGTTGAAGGAATTGTGAAGTAGAATAGTGAAAGTGAAGAAAGTGAGTAGAAAGAATAGATGGAAAGTCGTTTTTTTATACCAAAGATGTGATGAAGCTTTGGGATGATTCAGGGGACGGAGAAGTCTGAAGTTAATGGGATTCCTCTGGAATGTTCTTTGACTTTGGAATCCCCATTGGTGAATGAAATCATCCCCGTATTAGCTTTAGCTCACGGTTGTTTTATTTTTCTTTTCAGCTTTTATTTGAGACGCCGGAGGCTGTTGGTACAGCTTGTCTTGAGGGTCAGTCAGTGTGTGACTTCTGTGTCCTGTATGGCCTTAGAAAGTGTGTAACATTTTTCCAAAGCAGTAAAACGTGGGAAAACGATGACTGATATCCAAAATATGAAATGATGTAGATGGAAACCCATGCAGTAGACGACCCTGAGAGAAAAAGATCACATGTTGAATGTTTTCAGGTCCTCTAGTGTAAAGCAAAGGTCCTGGGTATGGATTCAAATGAAAGACCCATTGCGCATTATATTGCATTTTATTGCCTTTTGTATTGCCTTTTATTGTCAACTGGATTTACAGTGAGAAAATTATACTATGTTAGTATTTTTGTTTTATTATGCTTCTGTTTTTGATTTTCCAAAATATAAGAAACTTTATATTGCTTTATGTTATGGCAGAAAATACTTCTTTCCTTGAAGTATTATAATTTCTCTACAGAAATGGACAATTCTGATCTGAAATTGGTTAAGTCTCAGTTTTCTCCTGTTTTAAAACACTTGTGGGTTAGAAAAGCCCTTTAACAACCTCAAAATAGCACAAACCAACTACATTCATCGGAATAGAGCAAGTATATGTATTAATGTATCAATAGCCAACCATAAGAAAATTGCATTTCCACCTCTACCAAAGCAGAGGAGGTCCATAAAGCTGTAACAAAATCAGGAGGAAAAGGAAATAAAGCAATGGAAAGAATCTGACGATGATACTTAAACTCTGCCAAACTGGAAAACGTGGTGCATATCTGTTAGTTAGCAGAAAGTCTAATCATAGGAAAACTTGACTGGATATTGTTATGACAATAATGATAAGTTAGTATTGATATGTTATTTAAGTATTATTTTCGTTACGGCTCATTACTATTGATGGCTATTGCCACAGTTTGTGTTGTCTGTTGGTGATCCTGGACTGCCAAGGTGGATTAAGTTGCGTGCCTTCGGTATCTTTTATGAACTGTTTTTGGATAATGAAAATGATTATCAATCTGTTTTTATACTTGTATTTATTGGTGATCAAGCCATTTAATTTGTTGTTAAAATGCATGTTCATGCTTTTGGCCTGCTTTAGACTGTGTGTTGTGTCCAGGACGTACTGCACAAAAAGTAGTTTTTTGAACTAAAATGGTATCATCTCATTGTGAGGCAGCAGCCAAGCGTGTATTTTTAAGATCAACAAATCAATAACAGTTCTTCAAATCCTGTAAAATGTCTTAATTCATCCATCTGGGTGTATTTCTACTCAACACGATGCCTCTGTTGTACTGTATCAACTCAATAAATGGATCTTGAAAGTGACACGTGTGTTTGTTTATAGTTTTGTCATTTAAGTTAAAAGATTACAACATTCCCTTGAAGTGGATAGGGAAAAACTCCAGTGAATATAGGTATAAATTACTCTGGGGAGATAGCAGTGAGTATATGACATTCATTTTGCAAGTACCCTATCCCCTGTACAAATTGGGTCCAGCATGCTGCTCAACACACTAACAGTGTTATTTTGATCTGTAGATTTCAAGCCTGATCTCCAATGGCTGCTTTAAAACGTTTTTTCTGATTTGACTTAGTGGTGGAATGGGATAAACAAATATTCCCAGAGGTCAGACTGGGACCGAACTACAGAAACAATACTGTCTTCTTACAGTATGGACCCATGCAAAAACCAACTATCATTGGAGAGATGTCCCCATTTATTTTCCTTTCTAAGAATATGTGTCCCAAAAACCTACATGAAGGCTTGAATGAGGTCAGCAGTGGTGCTCCACAAAGCAGAGGTTCTATTTTCATCCTTAGCTCTAACTTAATGAACATAATAATTAATGGGGTGAAAGGCCCACATTTGAAGATCAGGTCATTTTGAGTCAGTTTGAAATATTTAGTTAAAACCTCATGGCCTACTTTGAAGCAAAGCAGAGAGAATGTTCCAGTTTTAGGACTGAATTTCGCCAATGTTTCCACACAGACTCAGCCTTAAATGAACTAGGATTTTAAAGTGATACCCCATACAAAATAGTATTTAAGTATTTAAAAGGCAGTCCCCTTAGGCTTAAAAGGTGGCTGTCATTCTTTTTGCAGTGTTGATCCTCACAGCACGTACTGTATGGTCAGCTTGTCGGTTACAATACAGTTAATAAGTGGAAGGTTCTATCAGTTCAAACATGCATCAAAACAACCCTGATGGTAAAAGCAAAGCTTTTGTTTAGTTCCTAACGCAACATCTTGTGAAGAAGCTCATTAGTGGGCAAACACTTTGGTTTATGCACATTTGAGAGCCCACTTCCTGCGAATCTGGTCTGTTGCTTTGTTTATGAATGATGTCATTTTTGAGTGAGATGCTCTTAAACAACATTAACAATAACAAATGAACCAGATTGAGGTTTATCAGGTCATCCAACAGATGAGCTGAGACGGAACAGTTTTCATGGACGGTAAAGCTGCATGTGCAAGTGAACAAACTAATGTAGTGTAACATTGAAACTGAAATACTTACAGTAATGATGTTTATTATCTATTTTTCATCAAAGCTCTTCACTTTCTCTCCTTCTCACTCTCTTTAATCTTCATTGGCTCACAACCAAGGGGCGCTGACTCCCTGGACATTTCTACACTATCCTCTATTAAAACTGGCCAATAGACTGTCGAAAAGAGTATTTTCATAAAAGAAGAAAATGACCTGTGTTCGTACCAGGATCCTGTTGAACATAGCTAGAGTAAATTATTCTGTAAATTAGTTATGTGACAAAAGTATTGATATTACATCTTTTACGAACATTGTTGACTTTTGGACCCAGCACACCTGCTGGTAATTACTAAAACAGTCTCTGGAGAACAGCAATTATATTTTTCATAAGAAAACTGACAGATTCAAACAAACAGCAGCAGACAACATGGAGCAGAGAACATAGTTCGTGCCTGGCTGGGGGAAGAAGCAAGAGTGTCTGTTTTTAGGACTTGGAGAGTAAATTGATTGTCGAGGGAGAACATTGCTGCTGCCGGGTTAATTTGATCCACATTTTGCAAGGAGGAATGAGTGGGTGGCTGGAAGCTTTTGCAGTCTTCCTGGGATTTGGTCCTGATGAGCAGGACAGCACCCCCGCTCGTCCTGGCCAGACACAAGCAGCAGGCCTTGAAAGAAGACAACATCAAATACTTCAACAGTATGGCACAGAGCCGGATTCAAGTTTCCTCAATCACACATTGGAACTGTTATCCGAACTCTAGAAAATTGGCCCCGGTAAGCTTGTCTGGGCTATAAAAGTACACTTTAAACCTCCTATTTAGAAATCCCCCTTACATCAATGTTTATTTTTGTCACACTGACAGTGAATGTAAGAAAATTACATCAATTATTGTCTAAAGTCATTATTTCTTTTTGGGAAGTTTTCTGTAAAAGATAATTATCCTTGAAATAAGCGCAGTTTTAAAAAAAAAGAAGCAAATTCCAGTTGTCTAAGTCAGAGGTGAGCAAGAACAAACCTTCTACAATAATACAGTAAAACGTAATTATGCATCTATTTATATATGTATGGTTAGACATATCCAAAGACAAATACAGACAGTGTTGTGGAGAAAAAAAATGTTTCTTTTGAGATTCCAACGGCTGCACCCCTGACACTGATAGGATCTGAGTTTCAAAGGGATTTTTGTATGTCTCCAGAACAATTTTTGCTTCACTTTTTGACCCTTAAATAAAATCCAGCTGCTAGACCCTCTGAACTATTCCCTCTTTCACCGCCCTCCCTTCATATGCAGAAGGTGAGTCTGTTTGTCCCCGGAGGTGGGGGTTTATTGGTGGAGACGGCATACCCAACTGCACATTCAAACTGCCAAAAAAACCCAGACCCCTCCCCAACAACCCCTTCCGGTCTTTCTGTATGACCCCGACTCTATGCCTTGCAGATACGGAGGTTTGCATAATGTTGGAGGATATAAGCTTTTCTTTACTCCTAGCATGAAGCAGACTTTAAAAGAGGGCCTCTCTCTTCGAATCCCCCTCGAGCTGCAATCGGATAAAAGCTATCACACGCAGAGGGATTTGTGAGATGGACTCTGAAGACCTTTACACTTCACATCAGTTTACAGGTGTTTTTGTCAGCCGAAAAAACGACTACATAAATCAATCAACAACTTTATTAATCCCGCAAGGGGCAATTGGTTATGAGCAGCAGCTTATGTCATGTACACAGGCAGGAACATACAAGAAGAAAACACACAGATACACCCGGGAGTACAGATGTGGATAATTCCAATGTACACGATAAATAGTTCATAGCATCACAATAATAAATAAATAATCAAGTTAAAAGCCTTTCAAGAATTTAAAAGTTTGAGTGCAGAAGGGATGAATGATTTTGAAAAGCGATTAGTCCTTTGATCAGGTAGAGCATATCTTCGCCCTGATGGCAACAGACGAAATTCATGTGAAAGTACACGACCTGGAGAGTTCAGAATGCTCTCGGCTTTCCGCAGAATCTGTTGGTTACAGAAGGAATTTAAGTCTCTCTGTTTCACGCCGATGATCTTGGAGCAGGTTTTAACAATGCTGTTCAGGCTGTTCCTGTCTTTCAGTGTAAGGCTATGGAACCAGCAGATAAAAGAAAAACAAATATGGCTCTCAATGGTAAAAACGACAAAGAATGAAAGGCCTGACAGAGAAAGAGTTCAGTTTGCGAAGAAGGTGCATTCTCTGTTGACCCCGCTTCACAACTCAGTATTCACATCAAATTTGAGGTGGTCATCGAAAATGGTGCCCAAGTATTTGTATGATGTGACAATTTCTACCTTGTCATTGTGTATGATGTACTCCTTAGGAACATCCTTTTGACGTCTAAAATCAATGATCAATTCCTGGGTTTTAGAGACATTTAAATCCAGAAAACTGTCATCGCACCAGGAAATAAAAAAGAGCACACTCGTGGCCTGAATCTGAGCCGCTAAGGAGGGACAAGAGGGCGGTATCATCAGATAAGTTAACCAGGTAGCTGTTGTCTTGCATGCTCCTGCATTTATCAGTGTACATTATAAAAAGTAGGGGCGAAAGAACGCATCCTTGAGGCGAGCCCGTGGAAGTGATGACAGAGTCAGAGAGGCGTCCGCTGATACGCAAATTGTAGTGGATCAAGTTCACCACCTACTACTGACATGACAAGGCCTTTAACCGTTTTTTCAAACATTTTCATTACCAATGACGTTAAAGCCACAGGTCTGAAGTAATTTAGGACTTTAGGATGAGGTTTCTTAGGGATGGGAATTTCAGTTGAGGATTTCCACATATCAGGAATTTGGCTATTCTCAAGTGACAATTGGAATATATGCTGGAAAACACCACAGAGTTCGCTGGCACAATACTGGAGTGTACGCCCACAAATATGGTCTGGACCTGGGGCCTTCCTAATATTGACTCGTTTTAAGAGATTCCTAACATCATCCTGTTCAATGACTATGTCTGAGATAGGGGAGAGAGACTCCCTAAGGGTTGAGGTGTTTAAGGAGAAATCATTTTTCTCGAATCGAGAATAAAAAATGTTAAAAGCATTGGGGAGGTCTGCCTCATTTATTCCCTCAATGTTAATGGTATAGCCCTGTCATTGTTGTTACCCTGGGAGATGGAGGACATTGATTTGATTTCCCTCCAGGCTTCCCGAAGATCTCCACTGCTGTATTTGAGTTCCACCTTATCCCTATAAGCTATTTTAGCTTTTCTTATCTAATTTCTTTATTCTCTGTTAATTTCTTTTTTGTCCTGACTGTTTCCAGTATAAAATATACGTTTCTTTCTATTTATAACACTCTTTAGTTCCTTCGTGACCCACGGTAGGGGGATATTCTGAAAATTGAGCAAAAAGCAGTGTGAGGAGTTGGCAATGGTCAGTGCTGCCTTAGCGCGTCTGGCTGCTGTTGCAGGCAGGATGTTCCACAGTGTAGGTTTAGGGTGGCTGTTGTAAACCGAGCTGCCCGTTCATTGCAGGAAAAATAAACAGAGGGCCGGGCCTGAAGAAAGTCCTGAGTACAGTGGAGCATGTGTTCCTTTGCTTAGCTGACATATTGTTTTAGAAATAACAGTCTGAGAGGCTGCTTTCCATGCTTTTACACACACACACACACACACACACACACACACACACACACACACACACACACACACACACACACACACACACACACACACACACACACACACACACACACACACACACACACACACACACACACACACACACACACACACACACACACACACACACACACACACACACACACACACACACACACACACACACACACACACACACAGACATAGACATACACAAAAATGCATGGACACAGTCGCATATGTATGTTTGTATAAGTCCTCTTTCATTCTTTTTCGCTCTCGCAAAAAGCACTCACACAGGTTCCCTAACTCACAGCCCTGCAGGACTCCTTTTCCTCTGCGCCGCTGTGATAACATTGTGACTGGATATGGAATGGAATAAACCACCCTCCTTTCCTGCTCAGCTTCCACTCCTCTATCATTCATCCTCCACACACACAGCTCTCCATCCCTCTCCTGTCCAGATGACTATTTTTAGCGGCAGCGCTGCTATTCTGGAATTTGTTGCTGACTGGCTGCTGCTGGGTGTCTGGGCGGCGATCTCTTCAGGAATGTCTGGCCCTCTCTCAAACCACTCCAGAGTCCCAGTGCAGGGCGGACGCCTCCGGGCTCTGATTACAACTTTAAGCCCGCTGAAGCTGTAGCTCATTTTTCCTCCAGCAGAAACACAAAGAGCGAGGGGAGAGAACTTTATCTGTACTGGAGCACTGATTTACTTTTGTGCATGAATAGCCTTTTATCTGCGTCTATGTGTACTTTTGTTCTTATATTGATTACATAGTAAGGACAAAATTCTGTTAAAACAGTCACTTCTCCAATTTGATCTCCAGATAAACATATTTTAGGGTTAGAAACCAGGAAGCTTATCATGAACAAGGGGGAAACAGCTAGCCTTGCTCCCATCATCAGCTAAAAAACCAAAATCTGTCTTTTGATTGAGGGTCCCATGGCTGAACATTGTATATTTTTCCATCAAAAAACATACCAGTGTGCTTCAGAGTTAGTTCGATTGTTTACCGTTGTACTGGCATGCCTGCAGTTTACTTCTCTTTCCAGTCCTATGCTATGCTAAGCTATGCTAAGTGGTTGCTGACTATAGCCTTCTGTCTTTTTGACAAACATGAGAATAGTATCCACCAGAACACAGAGGAAATGCGCTGTTGTCCCTGACTCAACTTCACCACTTGTGAAGTGTACAGATATGTTGTGTATATTATGAAACTGGCATGCCGCAATTAATTGCATTGACTAAAACGTATTCAAATGGATTTGCTGATTGCCAGAATCTATGAAACAAAGCAACAAATACTAGTCAATAACCCAAATCTGATTTGAATCAAAAGAATCTTAGACGGATACAGCCCTGGGTTATGGTTAACGTTTTGGTCAATCTCCAGGAAATGAATGAAAGTCTATGCTTACACTATTTGGTTTGTTTGTGTGTGTGTGTGTGTGTGTGTGTGTGTGTGTGTGTGTGTGTGTGTGTGTGTGTGTGTGTGTGTGTGTGTGTGTGTGTGTGTGTGTGTGTGTGTGTGTTTGTGTGTGTGTGTGTGTGTACACTTGTGTTATGCTGCACTTGTGTGTGTGGTCCATGAAAAGAAAATAAGCAGCACTAATGGGAAGTTTTTCCTGTCTTGGATCAGGCTTTAGGGGTTTCAAAGCAACATTGTTTGCAGTGGGGAGAACGCCATCCAAGCCCACCTGTTGCTCATGATTGCAGAGATCCGCTTGAGCTGGGCCTTGTCGAGAGATGTACTGCAGTATGCCACTCAAAAACATCAATGGACCAGGCAGTCCCTTTCGTTCCACAAGATTACCCAAGCAGAGGTGATGTACTACTATGCAAAAGTACATAAAGGCATGCCTGAACTGCTAAGCAATGGGAGAGATGCAATAGGCATTCGTGATCACGTTTCTTATCTATCACCCAAACATTCAGAAATGACAGAACTATTTAAGATAGTACTGCTGGCTTGTCATTGTCAGTAAATCCTGACTCTGTAGGACTTTCCCCTAAGGCAGCAATGTGTATCCACAGGGTGTATTTTACATGTGTCTCCATCATATTTAATGAGATAAACCCTGACCTTCCGAATGGCAACGAGAGTTCATCCGGTGAGGGAGTGGTTTCCCCCAGGCTAGGTGATTAGAACATGAACAGGAGGGTGTAAAACTAACATGATGGGACGCAGCCAAACTTTTTCAAACACATATTCATGCACCTCTTGCCTCTTCAGAAGCACAGAGGAGGAAATGCTTCTATGGCATGTAACCCTTTCATTGTAAATCACTGAACTCTGCATCCTGCCGATCCCCGAACTACTGATAAGAATTCCCATTACAAAACATCTTGTTCTTGTTAGTATTAGGATGTACACAGGCGAGTCTAAAAACTGAACAGTCAGCAGGGTGAGCATAAATGCAGCTAATTGGCCTTGGCTCCCAATAAGGGGATGTGGGTTTAGCATGAGTCTAGAAGAGTGGAGACTGTGAGGAAATCAGACGCTGTGGCCGAGCCATCCAGCTAACTAGTCTGTCAGGTAAACGGCCTTCAGCAATCAGTATTGGTGCTGTCACTCTCTGGAGTGTGAAAGGCCGGAGCGAGGGCCGGGAAGCGAAGTCGCTCTTGGCCAAAGCTCAGAGATGTGTGGCCTGGCTGCTCTGGGACGCAATCCCATGGCCGCAGGGTTTTAGCATGGCTGGTTTTAGCTCATCCTTCAATTTGGTTTTTGTTTCGGAGGATTCTTTTTCTACCAACCCCCCCACCCCAATCCAATTCACCCATAGCTTTAAGTAGAAATACAGCAGAAAGGGCTGGTTGGATGGATGTATCCCCCAGCTGGATAACATTCCTCTGGTTTCCACTTGTGTCTGCTTCTCCTTTTTATGGGTCAGTGTTTCTGTGATTAAAGTTTATTTTCCTTTTTCCCCTCCCTCTGCTTTTCCACTCTCTTTCCATTCATAGCTTTTTCCCTCTCTGCCGTTTTTCATGTGAATTGAAATAGTCCCCAAAATTGACCTGGGAAACTCCCGTTCAGTTTTGTCCTACAGCCACTTCACCACCATTTTAAACCACATTAGTGTCAACGTTTGTATATATAGTCATTTGGAAGTTCAAGCTTGCACTTATTCTAGCCGCTTTGTAGATGTGTTGAAACAATAACATTGGTGCTGCATCAAAACACTTTGCAGCGTCGCTATCACACTTTCCCACACTGTCCCTTTTATCCATGTCTCTTCACATGGCCTTATCATCTATGCCAACTGACTGGCCATCCTCAATCTGACATCACTGTGAGTGATCTGAGACTGGGTGGGACTCCTTGTCGTGCTTCCTCTTCCTCTACTGGTCTCCAGACGTGGCTGTTTCACACGGAGGGGGGCTTGATTAGACTTCAAGTGTGAGATGACAAAACAAAAAATACCAAGTAATATCCGAGTATTGTAAAACATATTTTTCCAGACAAATAACCCATTTGCAGCATTGTGTTTAGAAGCTAGATGTATGTATTACCAGAAAGCCACACACACATTTTTGCTAGCAATTCCAACCTAAATTGAGATTTCAGCTCATCATTCAGAAATGAGGTTATTTGTTTTTTTCGGAATTTGATTACTCTCTAAGATGAGTTGACAACTCATCTTAGAGAGTAATCAAATTCCTCCAGTCTCATGTTACAGCTGCTTGTTTGGAAAAGTACACCCTGTCCATTGCGTTAATCTTCTTGGTACAACTATTGTACATATGTCACCAGGAAGGTTGTTTTCTTCAGCTCACCTCTTCTACACAATAAGATAACTTGGTGGTAAAACCCTGGTCAACATTAATCCCTGTCAGGGTGGTCCATTTACCATTGTCCCTTTTTAAAAGGAAGAGGGGGAAAAAAACTTCCCAGGGGTATGTGGGGCCTGACATTCGCTATCCCATTACAGCCCACCTAAGACACAGACATGCACGTAAAACACTGTGAGACACAAGGTAATGAAGTGCTAACCACTGAGGTAATCACTCTTGGGGGCAGCGACCCTCTTCGTTCACTTCGTGTCCTTCCATCCGTGGTTCTTCTCTCACATCCCTTCTTGCTCATTTACGTTTACAATAGTCTGTCACTAACAACAGATTCCATCAGATACATGAATATGGGTTTTTCTCCCAAGTATGCTTGTGGGATTGGAGATAACTATGAGGAGGTTTTGTGGTTATGCTCATGATGAGGCGATTAAAATCAGCCTCGGGAGGATGAATACACGCTTCTTGGATTGATTTAAAAAGAGGAACTTCCTACAAAGATATAAAGGTCTGTATTGCCTGCCAAGATGAGGGGTGGAGAGGTTCTTTTGGGAACGGTTGGGTTTCAAATAAAAGCGAGTGACTACAGGTGAGTCCCGTTTGATGCTCACTTAGGGTGACATTTGGGTCGGAGCACTATGCTTTTTCTTCTAGCCAAAGATACAAATCTCCCTTTGGCAGTTGCGGTTTTTTGGCGTGGGGGTTGGCTGTCTTGTCTTAACATGGTAGATAGACTGGTGAGTTGTTCCTGAAAGATTCCCTTCATGAGTGATGGCCATCTGGGCCATTTCTCAGTATGTGTGTGAGTATGGTTTTCCTTTTTTTTCTCATCCCTTTTTTCTTCCTCCTAAATAGCAGTGAAATGTTAAGGGAAAACAAATGAAAAGATAGTGCTTTGAAAATGGATCCGTCCCAGCAGCCCTCCACTACCACCCCCTGCACAATTCTGACCCCCTCCTCCTTGCACTTGTGCAGGCTTGACGAAAGAGTATACCTCTCTTCGTCGCACGCAAGGTTGTGGGGAGTAGGGTGGGAGGGTTGGGGTGAAATTTAAAGAAAAAATGTTGAGGGAGGAGAAAGGAATGATGGAGACCAGCGAGAAAGAGAGAGTGATGGTTAGAAGAAGATCCATTTGAAGAGGCTAATGATAAAAAATGAAGATAAGCTGGAGAGCAGATAGCAAGAGAATAAATGTCAGTAGAGTTGTAATGGGAGAGAAAAGGATAAAGAAGAGGTTATTTGCTCCGGACAATTGAAGTTAGCTGAGGTTACAAATGGCTGAAGGAGGCAAGGCAAGGCACAGTCAAGATATCTTTTTTGTTGCTGACAAAAGCTGCTTGCAACTGCCGAAAACAGGGTGGATGAGTGGATGCTACGCTAAAAAGACTGTGTAGATGCTGGGAACTGCAGAATCAGGGGACACTAACCAAAAGCAACACATTGGCATGACACAGATGAATATGATCCAAATGTGGAAGTGCAACATAATGTAACAATTTGTATTTTTGCAGTTTAGCACCCCTACAGAGTGCAATTTATCAAAACACAGTGAGTCAACAACTTTCATAACACAGCCAAACAACAAAGAACAAGTATAGCAAGCCAACTAAAACTGGGTAACAGCGGCCATTTCAAGGATATCAGCGGGGAAATCAGAAACTATGATGCATTCTCCCCAAAATCAACTTAAAGCCTGATGCTCACCAACGTTAGACAGTGTGGGACTGCCAGTCACCATTTTCCAATAATAAATCAGTGAAGCATCAAATGGATTTTAAAGCTGTTTTTTAAGTTTAAGAGTGACATAATGTTGCTTTAATAAATAAAGAAGGTTGAAACCATTAGCCGTCTTTGAAAAAAGAAAACAAGCCTACTCTACCCTCTATTACAAAACAATTATTCTGTGCTTAGCAGGCAGCTGCCATAACTTGTTCCTCTGACCACTGACACATTTCACACCAAGACATTCACTACCTGACAACATCAAAGACAATAACTGACACACACACACACACACCTCTCACACGTCTCCTTCTCAAAACACAAATCTTTCATACGCTAATGACACGCTATAGTGGTGAGCTATGCACGGAGCGGGGTGGGAAAGATTAGTGAACTGACAGACATTCCTGGCAGCTGATGTCAACGTATTATCACCAAATATGCTCAATATGATGTTACGAACCACAATATGAACCCCTTTGACAATGTGAGAGCTGATATGTTTGGACGAGGGTGGTCCCCAACTGGCTCACCCGGAGGTCAAAATCATAACTCCTGAGGTAGAAATTCCTCAGGCCTAGTCCAAGGAGTATCCCTCAAAGGTGAGAGGTGGACCAGGAGGCCTTTGTTGCCAGAGTCTGGAAGCAATGCTAGCTAAAGGACTGTTTCACACAGGCCCACTGACCACAAGGGCACATTCCAGACATTCCACCCTCCGACAGTGACGTCCTGGTGAGTTTACGGAGGACAGATGCCCTCTTCACAACCTGTGTGGCAGAAAGCGGGGGAACAATGATATATTTTGATATCATTGTTCTTTCCCACTTCCAGACAAGCTGTGGTTTGAACTCACGTGAATCGTATGAGTCCCTGTGAAGCTCATTCATCAAAAAGTCACCCGAAGTTTATTTAGATCTTAGACCAGAAAAATATCTTGCAGGCAGTTGCAGCTTCAAGGAGTCACGGTCAGATCATCTGAACTATGAAACATGTCAGAAAAGCTCATGTTAGAAAACCAAGAAGAGAATGACAATCAAAGTATTTTTGCAACCAAAACTATACATATAAATGTGGTTTCTTATGACCTGTAGTGACACTAGATCCATCCGTTTTTAATCCCCCCATAAAAAATATGGTTTCACCAGCAACTCCACAGATACATTTCTTCGTGTCCTGTTTGTTGCATAATTCAGAAACCTCACAGTCATCTTTGGAAATAATTTGTACAAAACAAGTCATCCTTAAGAAAAATGAAACCACATGTATTGTTATTTGAACTTTGTTTCTGGGAAGAGAAGTTGCTGCAATAAAATATTATTATCCTATTATAAGTTTATGAACAATGTCTCAAATGACTATGGTTGATGTTAAGCTGAAAAACACTGAGGATCATAACCGATGGCTTCTGCTGCCCTCAGCTCTTTGGAGCGTTTTAGCGTCGTTCAGCTCTTTGTTTTGGTTTAACTGACTTGGTT